>NC_142688.1:6345000-6646666 GCF_056320005.1 Nelumbo lutea
TGTCTCATTGTTTGACAGCATAAATGCGAAGCAGCAAACAATTTGACCCAAGAACACAAAGAAAATAAAGGATTTTTTTTTTTTTTTTTTGGGGGGGGGGGAGTGTAAAAAAGGGGAATTCAGGCTGTGTTTGGTTTGAAATAAAAGATAGAAAAAAGAAGGAAAAGGTAGAAAAAATTATATATACAAGATTTGCTAAGGTTTTCCTGCCTTTTACTTCCTTTTCCTACCTTTTCTTTCAATCCAAACATAACCAAAAAGATCAATCCAATAAGAAATTGGTGTGCTTGGTTTGACTGAAAATAAGAGAGAAATGGAAAGTTGAGCTGCTGAGGGAAACTTCTAAACAAAATTTCTGTTTCTCTTGAATTTTGATAAAAACTTTCAACTTTCCGCGGCTTCTCTTATTTTCTATCAAATGAAACATTGCCCAAGTAACAACAATCCGGATGGTACAAATGGCCAAATGGATTCATATCATATAGCTTGGACCGATTCAAATGGGACAGATTTGAATTTATAATCTAAGATGGAGCATTATCGTCGTTGTCATTAGATGACATCCGATGGTAGTGTACTATCTTATACAATGTGTCCTATAAGCTATAGTTATGAGTTTACTACTATTGAATTGCCATAAACAACCCGTCCGATCGAGAAACTAGCCGTCAAATTCACGGGAGCCTTTACGTTGGGCATTTATTCATCACGTGATGTATCCATCACACCAAGGACCTTGATGCGTATTAGTACTTGCTATATATATATATATATATATATTTATCATCAATTCATCCTCATATGCATAGCTTTCATGTATCCGCATTAGCATGAATGTGCCTACACCAAGTCCAGTCAACGAATCGCATTCTAACTATTCTTCCTCACCATTAGACCATTAAAGAAGTTGTAGATGATGAATGCGACCATGAGAGATATAGAGTGATTGTTTTGTCCAGTGAGTCCCCTGGAGGGGCCCATTAAATGGAGAGTTCCAAACATCTGATTATTGGCTACATGGCAAGTTGTGGGGTACCATGCATGCATATGCTGTCTAACACTATATATACTTTTTTGCCAAGGAAAAAAGTGATTCGACCGGGCTCATCCATTAAACGTTCCATTTCTTTTTTTCGTTTGTTTGGTTTAGACCTTTATATCATGTGCCTGGTTTATGAAAAAGGATATGTACCCGAATCAGTGTACCGTTAAACAATGGATAAATGCTTTTCAAATTTGCAGGCCAACCAGGAAGGAGTAAAGAGAAAAAAGACATATGGAAAGAGAAAATTTTATGTTTTAATGCATTAACTTAACGAGAGTAACTGGTCATGGCTACCATCAGGGGTTTTCTGAATCGTCGGAGTAGAGACCTGGGATCAAATCCCGCTGACACCAAGGGTTGGGGGGTTTAGGGAAAGGAGATGGGCTACCCTCATTCCCTTATCCAATATATATTGATGAACCGGACGGACCATTCGTCCTCTGTAAGTAGTATAGAGATAAGAGATTCTCATCCCTAGCTATTACTAATTAAGGCAATGCACAACTTAATTGATCAGTACTCAACTATATATCACAACGGGAGCTCACACCTGCCGCTTCTCAGACTCTCGGTTAAAAAATGATGAACACCATTCCCTACGTAGTACGTACAGATGATTCAATTCGCATCGCTATTGCCCAATTTGCCCATTGGCATTGGTAATCAGTCTATCTACAGTTTAAATAGCTACTAGTCCTCCTCCATTATATTTCACGATACGCCATGCTATATACCGGCTACCGGGGGACTCCTTTTGCTCTCGTTAATTTTTGTTTCTGAAAGCGCTCCGCTCCGCCTGCAGTGCGGAGAAGAACAAAATAAATATATTGATCTCAACAGCGAAAGCACTGGCAAATGTGCATGTTAAACAGTTAAAGTGACCGCCGGCAGCGGCAGGTTCATGTATCCTCCATCAAATATATTGTACTTTGATCCCAATGAAGTTAATTAAATAGTAACGACGGTATCAGCTGCAAGTGGCCTACTGAAGATGAAGCAGCTGGCGCGCGCGGCGTACGTTGGCAGTCCCTAACTCTCTCTCTCTCTCTCTCACACTATATATATATATATGATAAATTCATTATTGATACACAAGTTTCAGAATCTTCAGATATCATAGATTTTGCTTTAACTTTGGACACCACCAGAATAGTTTCACTTACTATACATGACATTACTATAGATTCTCTACGTCCAAATCCCATAATTGGAACATACAATAAGTGCTGCTCAGACCAGAGAGGTTGTTTTATAAATTTGGCTGGTTCACATCTTCCATCGACTTGAAGTTATATTAACGTATATGCATAGATCAAATATTATCAGTGACACAGTGTCGCCTATATATGCTTTAACTTTAATTATCGAGTTTGTTTCAGATCCTGATCAACCCATGTATTTTATTTACCATCTCTCTTTTGTCCGTCGTCTAAATCTGGTTCTGGGTTAGGAACAAAGTAAGCACGTACAAGCTAGGACCGGATAAGCTTCACTGTATGCATTTACTTTACTAGTTACTCCAACTGCAGGTATTCAGTGAGATATGCCCGGTGTTTCGAAGAGATTCTTCTCCATTAATTTTGATGAATATGGCACAGGAACAGGATGCGCGCACTTAATTGCTACCATGGCCATCCATCCCTTCCAGCGTTCAAACAAACCTACAGTGTTCGACCCATTTCGAATCCCATCATGCACAGTATATATGTACATTCCCATTTAGGTTTTCCTCTGGCCTCCATTTTCTCTCTCTCTCTCTCTCTCCCCCCCCCCCCCCCCCCCCTCTCCATTAAAGGTCCTGATCACTTTGACAACAAGCAAAGCGTCCGATTCATACATTTTTTTAGTGCAGGTCCCTTGTTTCAACTGTTAGCTACATGCGGGTTGGGAAACAGAGCCGAGGAGACTATCGAAAATGCAAACATTAGGAAATCAACAAACTTCACCTATAAACTATTTAAACTTTGTGTCCAAACTCCAAAGTAATATTTGTTCACAGAGTTACTGCTTCATATTTTACAACTTTATACATACAACTGCTCTGAACTTGGTCGGAAAGGAACGACCCAAGAAGCAACATGCCTTAGTGACGACACGTATGAGTATGACATGGACCATATGATCTTACGTACTAAAGCCGCAAGCATAGCTACACCATACCAGAGAAGAAGGAGGTTTAGGCGATATTGAGCCTCTTCGTCTGTCCGGCAGTCAATTGGAACATAACAAGAAAATCGTGGCTCAGTACTTTTATCACATATGTGAAGTCCATTCTGGATTCTGGTTGTATGACATGCGGATTGAAGGGGGAACCAACCCCAACAAGCGGGTTGTGTTTCTTTGGGGTTGCAAGAAAGTGCTACGAGCAGATGCTAACTTGTCTGAATTCTGAATTCTTCCGTCGGGCATTTTAGTGGAAGAGTCATGTGTCATCAATAACGAAATTTCATTAGATGACTAAACTAGGAGTAGTAGCAGCAGACCAGATCCTGTTTATTGAAAAACTCAATATTCAAAACTATCAAACGAAGCCTAATTAGAAAAAGATTGTCTAGTTTGGAAAGATGTTTGACATGATGCATGGAAACTTCAACTGCCGTTGTGTTTAAATAATGAGCTAGCTGCATCATCATTTTAGCATAAACAGCTCATTAAAACTCGTAACAGACTCTAAAATGCACATTATCGACTGAAAAAACAGTAACCACTTAAAAAGAAGATATTGAAAAAAATATAATTAAGGGAAAATTGTTGATTAGTACACTGTAATTTGAGTCTAGCGTCATTTTGGTCTCCAAATTTTAAAATGCGATAATTCAGTATCTAAACTTTCAAAGCGTGACAATCCAGTATCTACTGTATAATGATGTTAATCAATTGTTAAGTGACACTTTAAAAAGACAAAAATGTCCTTTGAGTGTCATCTAATTTTCTTTATCAACTATCCAAACATTGACGAAAAAATTACTAGTTTCAAATCCATGGCTCATCCATTAAAGAAAGTTGGGGTCATCAAAATACCCAGTCAAACGTAATTCCAATTTTCTTGAATGGAGTAAGCAATGATTTGGTACTGGTAATTTTTTGTCAACGTTTAGATGGTTGATAAAGAAAATTAAATGACATCGAAGGGCATTTGTGTCCTTTTCAAATGTCACTTAATGGTAGATTAACTACTGGTTAATGGCAAGTACTGAATTGTTGCGTTTTAATTGGACACAAATATACTAACCGGGAATTTTCCCTGTAATTAAAACTTGTATAATAGACTTTTAAGGCCTGTTTGGATTGTTCCTTGGCATTTCTATTGTTGAGTAAATTCCTATTACCAAACCAAAACCATGCTTCTTATTTCTGAGAAGCAACTGACTTGTTTGACAAATTTTTCCTGGGGAACATATTTATAATCTACAAAAATAGTTATGATGTTTGAATAGCTCTATTACTTCTTTGGATCAATGACTGTTTATCTTAAATCAAATTATCACTTCTAAAAAAAAAAAAAAAAAAACCTTTGCAAACAAGCTTCAATATATACATGAAAGAAGAAGAATAAATGAATGAGAAAATTATTCATTATTGGTAATGTACATATAGATTCATCTATATATGAGGACAAACTGATTTATATAAATTTATGCAAGTCATCATTCTTTTCCCATAGTACGACAAAGATAAAGATAAGAAAGAACATTACTGACCGTCTAGCATGGGGTTTGGATTAGTCCAATCCATGGGTCGAATGGAAGAGAAGGTCGACTGGGGAAAAAAATTAAAGTGAACAATTTACGTCTATTACGGCTGAAGTTTTAGGGGTCTTCAAGCATGAAAAATTTGAGATTAGGAAAATATATGAAAGAAAAATAAGAAAATATTACATTACCTGACTCCAGATTGTCACTGCCTAAGGATAGGAAAACACCGGCTTAAATGCTTGATCTCATTCAGGCAGTGTTTCAGGAAATGGAAAATCATTGGCTCAAGTGTTAGGGCCTTTTTTCTTTTTGGTTTCAACGGCTCTCAACCCATTCGCCCGAGCCCTCACGTGTAAAACAAACATGTGTTGGTAATTTTAAAAAGTCATACATAACGTGCTTGGCATGTTATGTTCAACAATGGTCCCATGGAAATGACAATTTCGTCAACACACTGTTGAGTTGGTGTTCTCACGTGGGAATGATATGGATAAATATGATGTTCAGGTCTATGAAAACGAAAACGACTATAACTCCAGAAACGTTACGGCAGAACATGCTGTTCAATCCAAAGTGTTGTAAATCGATGACAGGACATAGTTAAATAGTTCTCCCCAACTAGATGAAATGAGGTCAAGGTAGAAGGATGAAGATTTGTACGGAAATGATTTATAAGTATAAGAAGGATCAGAAGTTCAATGAATTGTTTTCCAGATAAATACTGAACAACGTTTAAATCAATAAGAGATGGAAGACCAGTAGAACAAAGTGAAGAGAACAGGTTGATGTAGACTGAAATGAATGTAAGGGATATTAAATTAAGATGAAAATCACAAGTCCTTTACTTAAAAGAAAAATGCCTTTATATTAGCCAAACATCCATTTTAGACTCGGATAATCACCGCTGAATTGTCAAAAAGAAATTGTTCGCTCCAGAGCTTCCTTGTTCTTCGATGGGGCACGTCTCTTTGTTCATGTAGAACTCTAGTTCGTCAGTGTGCCTTCTCATTGAGCTGTGTCGACGTGGTCTGAAAAAATCGATCTTGGAACAAATAACAACCGGCAGCACCTTGTGCCCAAAATGATAAAATGGTTTTGGTGTGCTAAGTGCTAACGAAACCAACGGAGTGGGGGGCCTCTGGCCTCGGTTGCTCTTCTGCGAATCATCTACGTCATGTGGGTATTTTACAAGTTACAATCCCAGCAAGGCCTTAAGGGACATTTGTTCTCAAACTCCCTACTAACTCTCCCACTCTTCCCCCAAATAAAAAATTAAATAATTGAAAAAAGACAAAAAATAAAATAAAATTCTAGAGTCTGTAGTCTGGTCCACATAGAATTTGGATTCCTCTCCCCCTGCGGTGAGCTTCCTGCTAGTCTCTAAATCAATGTTACCAGCGGGTCATGAGTCATGACCACTAAATAGCCCCCATAATCTTCGCTTTCTTCTCTTATCTCTGTTACCAATGCTGGACATTATCCAATATAATCCCAAACCTTTTTTCCGACTTTTTTTCTTTGAGGGGTGGATGTGCTTTTTTCATATTTAATAAATAAAAAATAAATAAATATATTAGCTGCAAACGACGTATGTGGACTTAAGACCCCCACGTCGACGGTCGAGCCACACTACCTTACTTTTAGGGGGCTGGGTCAGCCAGCTCCGGTTTAGTACAACGGAGTTTGTAATTTATGCCTTAGCCTAGTTTTATCCGGTCCGATCTACATGTTTTTCCAGTTCCCACCAAAAGAAAATTTAAATTAAAAAAAAAAAAAAAGGGTTTCTCTTTTATTCTTTCATCTTGGGTTGGAGGAGGAAGAGGTGCGGCAATTGTATACAACAATGGGGAGGGACAAAAAGCGCACAAAGGAGGAAAAAGAAGAAAGGGATGGATGATGAAGTCCATGGAAGTCATGTGCATGAATATCCATCGCAAAAATATAAGTACACATGTCCATATATATATATATATATATATATATATATATATATATATATATATGTTGGACCCCCTTTTTAAAAGGGTTTTTTATCAAAATTCTCTCTCTTTTTTTCTCTCAAGTCTCATCCATGAGGAAACCCCTTATCTTACAACTTCCGTTTGTTTGACCAATAAGTTCTAAAAGCGTGCTTAAAGACAAACTAAAGTACACTTATGGTTATTATTTTAAACTCAAAAAATGAAATCCAATCCAATGGGATAAATGGGCCACGTGGGCCAGAGCTGGAATCCCCCCCACTCCACCCCACTGGCAAAGGTATATGTATATAGTAACTCAACCAATGGGTTCATCACATGCATCGTGTATAATACATCTAATATATATATAAAAGTAATATAAGATACTCTTCCTATTTCTCTCATTTGTCAATAATGCGTCAACCTCAATTTAATATACGACATACCCTTTCTATTTTCTTTTTTTAATTAATTAATAATAGAATTGGGCTTTTCCTCTAAGGCCTCATCTCGTAAGCCCATTTGACACCGTGATTAATTTATATGATAAACTAATTTCTATGGATGGATAAGTAATCAACATTGGTGAATGAAATTTGAACTACATGCTATTTACGAAATGCCTTGAATACCCTTGTTACATTTATTACCAAACATTGTCATTTGGCAAATCCAGCCATGAGTCTCTTTCCAAGCCAACTAATTCTTAGTGCTTCTTCTTAGGGGGCTGTTTGCCTTACAAAATTAGAAGATGTTGGATGGACGACATTTATGAGAGGAAAACGACGTTATAATGGGGGAAATTTTGTAAGTATTCTTTTTATTAATTTGTCAGAGAGATTTAATAAATAGGCACAATAAATTCGGATTGCTTTTCTAAAGATTAAATTAATTACATAGACAATGGTGGTTCATTTGCTATGTAAAGGAAGTGGGGTAGGGGGTGAGTAGGTCACCTGCGTCTAGATTTTGCGTGGCGTCACGTGGCGATGCAACTTTGTTCATGCAATGGCCCACTCATTCGGTCACTAAATTAATGTGAAACCGATATGAGAGAGAATGTGAAACCGCTAGCGGACTTTACAGGGTACACCCTCCTAATAAAAGCCCCTAGAAAACACCAAAATTTATAAATTATAACATGCAAGCCATTATTATAAGCCAAGGATCTGCTTCTCAAATGACAAAAATGCCCTTATCCAACCTAAATTTTAAACCCTAGTATATAATTATATATAAAAGAAAAAAAAATTAAATTTGCCTTCAATACGAAGCAATGAAAAGAAAAATTAATCATCACAATGTTTATGGGCTGTGACATGAGATCCATGTACAAAGATTATTCGTTTCTGTTAATTTATTGATATTGATATTTGATATTGTGTAACCCGAAGTGGATCTATTATTATTAGACCCATTTAAAATAGACCAAAAATAAAGACATGATAATATATTAACCTATAGGTTGATATTATCCATCTAATATATATAGAGAGAGAGAGAAATAAAGGTAAATCATAATGGAGAAATTATAAAAGGGCAAGTACTTTTAATCATAATCTCAAAGATTTAATGATAATTATGAAAGCATTAACTAGCTTACTTATAAAGTCTCAAACCGGTTGTAGAGAAGATTTGGGATTGACTTATACGTTCATCAAGATCGGGGATGTTAGTGATTTATCAATACACCAAATTTGAGGAATTTAAGATATTTGTCAGTTTCAATTTTACCTTCACCCAATTTCATTGGGGATGTGTTAGTGATTTACCAATGATGTAGCGTGATTTGGCCTGACCTAGTAATAGGCGGATATGTGGACATGACCTAACTAGCAGGATGACATTTTAGTCTGATACATCAAGTATGCAACGGATCGAGCTCGAATGACCAAACTACCTCGGGGCAAGTCCACCTCAAGATGGGTTGACCTCAATGCACAATCGCATCAGGATCACCTCGGTCCCAAGGCACTTCGGAATTCGTACGAACTCGGGTAATACTGACCGACCACTGCATGGCAACTCCGAAGATCTCGCTGCCAGATTCTGCGCCTCACATGATCATGCCTCGTAACAGCTAACATTATCTCCTCCGTCCAATTCGAGCGGAAGCGATGTATCTTATCAGTTGGCAGTGTTATCCCCAACTAACACGAAAACAGACCTCATCATGACGAAGATTCCGGAACCACTCCGCGAAACCCGCAAGGGCTCCACATAATCTCTATTCTCTAGCTCTGTTGCATTCTAAGTTATTATCAGCTCGCAACCAAATACTAACTTAAGCATCGGAGCGACCTCGCCGGGTAAGTAAACACAGGTTTTCTGATTCTTTTTTTGCAGATCAATCGAGTCCGTCGTATACTGTAAGCCAAATCACCTCCAGCTAGGAACAATCTGATTGTGCTACATCAACCAATATATCGAAATTTTGAGCAACTTAAGACATTTGCCAATTTTAATTTACCATAATAGGTGAGCAATAGTTACAAAAATTGTCATGGACTGAGTCCAGGCTTTAGTAAGAAATTGAATGCACATATTGAAACTTTAAACCATGGTTACCTACCTAAAAAAACCATGGTTGCCCCCAATAAATAAATTAAAAAAAAAAGATATGGTAATATTTGTTGGTATACCAAGTAAGATGTTGCTTTTAAAGGCACACTTCCTTAAATTTGGGTATGTGTTATACTTGTATAACCCACAAATGTATAGTATGGATATATATGGGTTACAAGTGTCTAAAGATTTGTATCGTTCATTGCTCAATCTTGAATCTTATATGTTGTAGGATCAAGAAACATTTGGCTGGTGAGAAAATTAACAAGCATGTTAGTTATACATATTTATCATGCTCCATAACAGTCTCGCCCACTTCCTTAAATTTTTAGTGGTGATTGAAAATAATAATATAATGATCCCTTTTGATCAATGATATTGATAGTTTGGGGTACATAAATTAATGGTGGTGGTTCGGTTGGTAGGATTTTTTACTTGTTATATCAGAAATCTGCGATCAAATCTCGTTGCCACTAATTTTAGGTGGGTTAAGGGATAGCCGTGTAAACGGATCAAATTCAAATTATATCAATAAATATTCAAATTCAAATTTGATTAAAAAATTTGATTTCTGAATTTGAATAATTAATTAGTTTAGATAATTAATAAATATTTTATTGATAAAAATATATATAAATTATTTATATAATTTAATTATTGCATATATTTAAATTATATTAAATACTTTATATATTATATAAGAATTAAATAATCGACCAAATTCAAATATTTATCAAATCAAATCAAATTATATCAGAATTCCATTTGATTATATTTAATATTGAATGCAAAATTGAATTTTCGAATACCATTTACACTCTTATTAAGGGATGGGACTAAAAAAATGTGATGTGAGTGAGTGAGAGAGAGTGTGTTTGTCATTCTTATGTACATAAGAGAGAGAAAGGGTGTATGTGTGTTTGCATCCTAATATATGGCAAAATTACTTATCGCAATTTTAACAATAATTTGAATGAAAACCTCATTTTTTCTATATTAATGGAACATGCACTGAGTTGTGATTACTTTGAACATACCCTGACATTTACAAAACCGTACTTATATGAGACAAGTTAGTAAAAATTTATCAAAATTATTACAAATTTTTTAGATAATACACAACCTACAAATAATGATTGGGATGGATTCGGTCTGCCTAGGGCCAATTCGGAATGTCGTAGAAAAGCTTCGAACTTTCTAAAGATTATTTTTGCCTCCATTTTTCGAAAGTTTTAAAAGATAGTTAAGCAATTTGGTATTTTTGAATATTGAAACGCACAAAAAATGTTTGCTTCACAGTTTATTGAGTAAGAAAATTGTTCAAATAAACCCTTAATTTTATACTGAATTAATTTAGAAGTTAGTGAACTTATACAATTTTAACAGGGAATTTCAGAATCATAGATGCGTTTAGATGTTTAAGTGAATGGCCATTTAGATCTCTAAAAAGCAAGAATTTCATATTTTAAAGGTCAGTTCAATTCTGTGAAATGCAATGAATCCCGAATAAGGGATATTTATTTGAAGAATTTATAATTATCAAGAAAATTTGAAGATTTTATAATTTGTAATAATGTGCTCCTTTCAATCATTTGTTACTTTTACTTATCAAGTTATAATTTTGCATTCTATAGACCTTTACATAGTTTGTCATCTGGAAATATTTATGAAGATGACAAGTTGAAAGAATAATAAAAAGGAAAGACAAGACAAGACGGGAGGATTATGGTAAATTTCATTTTGTTTTGTTGATACATGCCCCTACTCGGAGCAAAAAGAAAAAAAAAAAAAAAAACCTTGGGTGTTTGAAATACTTTTTTCTCAAAATATTTAAAACCTTTTTTCCTTGTGTGTGCATCTATGGTGTGCCCGAGATATACTGATATGGAGGCGTATTTACTCTACTCAACTAGTTGGTACCAACTTTGTGCCTTTGTCTGGTCCTCTCTCTCTCTCTCTCTCTCTCTCTCTCTCTCCTATATACTTTTCTTCTCTCTCCCTCCTGTCCTTCACTCCAATTATTTCCTCAAACAGCACCCCCAAACAAAACCGGTCTGGTTTTTGGTTTCAACTCTGCTTGAACAACAACCTCCACCCCTTTCTCTCTCAAGTACTCACCGTTAATATGTTCATCACTCCTTTCTCTCCAGTTGCTCGTCTCACTCCCCGAGCTTTTCTGCCTTCTTCTCATGAGCCCATGTTTCTCTTTCTCAGTTTCGTGGTTTTGTAGATTGGTGGTTTTGCAGGATGGATTTTGGAGTGGTAGGTTTGGATAGTTTTATGGGTTCTGAAAGTGGTTTGGCTTCTCTGGTTTCAGAGTCTGAGGCTAAGCAAAAGGGGTACGGATCTGGATTTCTTAAGCAAGAGAGATCTGGGACTGCTGAAGATGATTGGAGGAGCTTTAAAATGCCAAGAACTGATGATTTATCGGCCTCGAAAACAATGCTGCTTCAGCAGAGGACTCCTTCCTTGCTAAGATCTAATTCCCTGTTCGCTGATCAGCCCCAGCAGCAGATGCTGAGTTTTTCTTCTCCAAAATCAGAAGGACTGTTACTCAGCAACGATAGTGTTTTAGCGGAGAGGAACTTGCAAAACGCTATGCTGCCTTACTATCACCACCCATCGTCTTCATACGCAAGGAGTACAGGTATAACCACTGTTCATACATGTCGGCCTATGAAAGCCTATGTGCATGGGTTCAAATAAGTTACCTGCACATGCATAGCTTTTCTTTATTGGATTTTTGGTTAATTGGTTGTGTGGGTTTCTATGGATCTGAGTTTTTGTCAAATGAGTATAGGTAATGTGGGTGTTTCTGAGTCCGGAAGATGAGGCCTCTTTTTCTTGCAGCAGAACATGGGTTGGGTTACTGGTTATTTAGCTTCGATTACCAATACTGATGCAGAAGGGTCCTTTCATGGACACTCAAACTCGGTGGAGATCTTGGTTTGAGTCTTGTCAAGAAAAAGAAAAGTTTTTTCCTTTTCTTAAAAACTTGGTCTTCCTGTTTGGGCCGATGGGTTTGGTCAAGTTTTCATCACAATAGTTGGATTAGTGGCAACGGAAAGAAGAGAAGAAAAAAAAGTGGAGAAAGGATAGGAAGAAAGGAGTGGCAGATGCCAAAATAGTTCCTTTCTAGTTTTTGGTTCTCTCTCCTTGCCTCTGATTTTGTATACTTGTTTCATAAAAGAAAACTGTAGTTCATGTCTCGTGTTTGCTTCCTTAAATATTTGCAGACAAATTTATAAGCTTGGTTTCCCTGCCAGACCTCTTACTGGGTTCTGCCGCTTGCTCTTTAAGGCCGAGAGATTTTTTTTTCTTTCTTTCTTTCTTTGTCCGCTCACTATGGTCCGCGATGCTTTCTGTCTTTCGTTCATTTTTTGCCTCTAATTTCTCAAGGTCTCGCTGTTGCAGGTTTGAGTTCTGGAAGCTTGAACGCAAGCATGCATGGGGTTTTAACAGGGGTTAGAGGACCATTCACTCCATCTCAGTGGATGGAGCTGGAACACCAGGCGTTGATCTACAAGTACATCACTGCAAATGCGCCAATACCATCTAATCTTCTTATCCCCCTCAGGAAAGCCCTCAACCCATCTGGGTTTTCCGGCTTGTCTGCCGGATCCCTTAGACCCAGTACACGTAAGCTTTCTCTTCCTTCACAAGTAAAATGCGAACACTGATTTCCACGCAAGATCTATCGCAACATGAGTCGATAAATCATCCTAAGCACTCGATATCTAAGACTGGGTTCTCTGTTTTCTTTTCGTCCCCCGAAACAATCAAATAAAACAATTGTATTCTAGCTCATTCCGTTATATTTTATTTATCTTCTATGCCCATGCCCTACCGTTTGTTTTTCTGGGCATTGAATGGAACCATCTTGCAATGATTATTGTAGAGTGATTTAACAACACTCGAAGTGTTTGACAAATTTACTATCTGTTTCGCACAATTTGATGAGAGACCATGCTATTTACTTCCTCTGATTCCTCTCTTTTTCTGTCTTGCACGTCTGCAGTAGGATGGGGTTCTTTCCATCTAGGTTTCTCCGGCAACACTGATCCTGAGCCCGGGAGGTGTCGTCGTACCGATGGGAAGAAATGGCGGTGCTCAAGAGATGCAGTTGCCGACCAGAAATACTGTGAGCGGCACATGAACAGGGGCCGCCATCGTTCAAGAAAGCCTGTGGAAGGCCAGACTGGCCATGCCGTTCCGGGACCCACTACCACAAAGGTAATGCCATCTGCGTCCGCATCGGTGGTGTCTAGTAGCGGTGCATCCAACAGCCTCGCCATCACACAGCACCAGATGAAGAGCTTGAATACTGGTGCTGTTAGTCCTTCTACAACTACTCACATCAACAGGTGAGAAATAACTGCTCTTAGATTTGGGTTTTGTTTCCTTATCTTTCTACATTAACTAAATAACTATCATGCAGTATGAGAGAATACGAAGAGTTGTATACATTTCTTCTCCTGTTCGTTTGATTTTTTTTAGTTTACTTGGAGGGATTTGCGTTAGTGGACGGGAATCCTTTATTAGCCTTATTTGAAAAACTTCTACTTTTGGGTTCAAGGGGTATTGTCACATGTAGAAAAAATAACCTATCCAGGATTACCTTTACCTTCTTTCATATTTTTTTTCTTTGTTCTTTGGCTCTCTAGCAGGATTCTGCTGAACAAAGAGAAGTTTGGTGACCAAGTTCAAGATTCCCAGGGCATGTCCGTGCTATCTCCCTCGATGAACCCGAAAGCTAAGGATTTCTCCGTTCCAAAACAACAAATCCCATTTGAGGGTTCCTCTCGTATGGAGTTTGGACTTGTCTCCTCAGATTCCCTTCTCAACCCTTCACAACGGAGCTCATATATGAATTGCAGAAACTTTAGTTCATCTCCTGAACTCAATGACAGAGAACAACCACCACCACCACATCCCCTTCGGCATTTTATTGATGATTGGCCCAAGAACCGCTCTGATCGCTCCGGCATTGCCTGGCCTGAGGTGGAAGAGATCCATTCGGATCGGACACAGCTCTCTATTTCAATCCCTGTGGCTTCCTCCGAGTTCTCTTCATCCTCATCTTCACCCACCCATGAGAAACTCACTCTCTCGCCACTAAGGTTATCACGCGAGTTTGACCCAATCCAGATGGGTTTGGGGGTGGGTAGCATCCTCAATGAACCAACACAAAGGCAGACAAATTGGATACCCATTTCATGGGAGACTTCCATGGGTGGACCTCTAGGGGAGGTCTTGAACAATACCAATAATTCGACTGGCGACTGCAAGAACTCATCAGCCCTTAATCTGATGACGGAAGGGTGGGATGGCAGCCCAAGACTGGGATCATCACCAATCGGAGTCCTACAAAAAGCAACCTTCGGATCACTTTCCAACAGCAGCTCAGGGAGCAGCCCAAGAGTGGAGAACAAGACCCATGATGGGTCTAGCCTCTGTGATGATCTCCTGGGTTCAGCTTTTGTAAATTCCTCCTCCATCCCTTCATTGTAAGCATTTGACACCAGTAGGTTGGGCGATGGAAAAAAGAAAGTGATGTAGCTGCTGATAGACTGAACAATTTATCTAGGGAGTTTTGCTTGGCATGTTAATTTCATTAATTTCTTTTCCATGTGATCTTTTTTTCTTTTAATTTTTGGTGTATTGCAAAGCAGGATCTTCGGTTAAATCTGAAGAGCTGCGGAATTAGCCATTTTGGTTCTGATGGGTATCTATCGTTTAAGATTGTAAGCTATATATGTTCTGCTTTCAGAACTCCGGTATCATGCAGGATGGGCCTCGTTTGCATTCGACGACGAATCGTTTAAATACAATTCTCATGAGAATGTGAATCTTATCCAATTGAGTCTCTACTGATAAATGATGATTTGTGTATTTATGTGAAGAAATGCATATGAATACGAAGGAACCTAACTTGTTCTTTTTGTGTTGTCTTGGATGGGTCGGAAACAGAGGGTAGAGGAAATGGGTGGGGTCCCCGGAAATTGAAAATTTCGCCATCCATGGGCCTTGTTGCCGAATAGGGGGGAGGGGGGATAGAAATTAAACAATGAAAGGAACGGAAAGGAATGGTTGACTGCCACAGCAACCTTTCAAGACAAGGGCCTTTATTTGTTGGAGCATTGTCCCTTTCTCCCTCTACCCTGTTTTAAGACTTTAGAGACTGATGAAATTGATGATGGGTTACGGCCAAGTTGATTGGATGCTTCAATCAATCATACATAGTTGTCTTTTGACTTGGCATCACTTCCGCTGTCGGGAGGATCGAAATCTCTGATTGGAAGATTATCAGCTTCTGAGCCCAATGGACTTCTGTTGTCTCCTCCATTCAACTCTTCATGCTGTTGGGAATTGGGAGGGCGTGGTTTGGTTGCTGACTTGGCCAGCTCTGAGCCAAGCATTGTCGGTGTCAATTCAGGGGCTTAGCTCATTTACCTGAACCAGTTTTTAACTTTGTGGGTTTTACCTCTTCTCTCTTTCTTAGTTTGTACAGTTATATAGTTAAATTACAAGCCCTCAAAAACTCAGCCTAACTTAAAATAAATAGACCAATCCTTCACTCTTGACTTGCAGCCACAGATGATGACAGACAGAACCCATAATCATATGCAATTTGAAAAGGGTAATTGAGCTTGAAAATGTCTCCGGCGGCCAGGCGCGATGGATTTGGCTCTGAACGGAATGGCAAAACGGGTGGTCTCATGTAGATCCCAGGTAGTTGGAGCAAGGCTTGTTATAAGATTTATGTGGGTTTTCCTGTCTAGTCAATTCCTAACATTTCTCAACATAAAATTACCTTTCCAAAAACGTTTTGTGATTCTGATGCTAAAGAATCTAGACCTTGCTTTGGGTGACTGTATAGATGCTAATAATTTACATGTACTTGACCCGTGTCGTATGTAAAAGCTCCCCCACATATCTGTTATCAAGTTTGAAACTTTATTAAACAAAACCCAGAGGATTTGATTTAGGTGGATGGGGGACTGGGGACTCGGGGATTAATGATTGGGAGAAGTTTTGTGAGGACGGCTTGTGCGCCCAAATCACCTCTCTGTGAAATTGTATTAAAGGACTGATCTCTCTGATCAATGGAAGCATTAAACATAAGTATATTTGTCTTTACTCTTTTACACTAAGAAGTAAGAACACGCCTTTATCTTTATTATGATAATACCAGGGGGTTCCCATGTTATTTCCGATAAAGTTTACTTTCTTTTGTTCATGTTTGTTTTAAAACAAAAAGCAAAATTGGAAGGAAAATTGTGCTTCCCTTTTTCATTTTTTTCTTTTGTGTCTCCTGGCCCCAAACTGGAAAGAAAGCTATATATGGGACCTTCCACGGGTTCATTCTTCTTGGCCACTTTAATACACCGATACTATATATGCTTTTCTTATTCCTTGTAAAACGAGGAAACTAAGCTGTAATTCCAGAGTGTATCGTCGTTGTCCTACTCACATCAGACCAGATGGTTGATCCAATGAGCCTGTGTCTTTTCTGGCTCCCCGTTATTAGATTACATGTTTTTTCATGGTCACCGTAAGTCCGTGGCCCACTCAACATTCTGGTTCTCAAGTATGACAACGTTAGGGCTTCAATCATTTGGGACCCCTACACATATATTTCCCTGAGTTGTTTCCCGGATTCAATTGACTTCAGTAATAGCAGAAATCCACTAATCTAAATCCATTTAACCAAATTAGTTAAGTATGTGTTTGGTTCCAAGGATAAGCTATTTATTTGTATTTTTTCATTTTAAACGTTTCATGTTTTTGTTGTTTGATTGGGTTTCACTTTAAGTGTTTTTGATTCTTCACCTCAGATTAATATCCATTAGTGTGCCACATCAGCATTTGGTTTCAAGAAACAATGGGGTGTTTGGGGGAAACAAGAATTTTATTTTCCCCAAATGCCACATGCACAAAAACCAAAGCATTTCAGTTTTCTATCATTTATTTGATAAATGGGGAAACCAAATAGTTGCTTCATTTTGCTTCATATGCAATAATGACCAATGATTATGTGGCGTTGATGTGGTGGCGTTTTTTCAACAAATGCCCACAAAACCAAATACAACGTAAGTGGCATGTTCATATGCAAAATGAAGGATAAAGTGAGACTAATAGGGTGCCAAGAAAGGAAAATAAATTGAGAAGTATTAATAGCTCAGTGGTTTTGGTGGCTCCCTCGTACTAGAACAATGATATCAATGCTGAAGGTTCAGATGGATACGAGTATTGAAGGAGAATATAGATGCAATTGGATATTGGAGTCATGAAAATTTGGAGGAGAAGTTCTAAGGTGTGTCTAAAGACATTGTTTTTAGAATGTTGTTTGCCCTCATTCAATTTTACTGAGTTTGTTGTTGGATTACAGGCATATCCATTCCCAAAATACAACAGAGCCTTGGGCAAAAATTTATAACCAGCAAAGTTGAGAGTCTTCAAAAAAACCTTCCGTGAGACAGTAGAAAATAGAATCGAAAGAGATAACAATGATTTTCGAAAAAACTTCTGCTCAATTGCTTGATTCACAGTCCTTAGAAAAAGTAGTTAACAGTTAATGATTGTTAATTTTGAATAGTGCATATTAATCACACATGAACGGATTGTGACTATTGAAATCATCAACAGTCATCCTGGCACCAAAAGGCAAAGTCGCCTTACACCAACCACGTGGGTGTGTGTGAATTGCAAGCAAAGTGCACCTTTAAAGTGCCTCATTACACCGCATACACGGTGCAATGCATGCGCACGCATTGCGTGGTAGAAAGCCTCTACTCCATATATTTCTAAGGAATGCAAATAATCTCTTATTTAAAAACTTAAAACAAGTTTAGTAATTTTCCAATGTCGGACAAGTTGAAAACAGGTTTTAGTAAGGCTCCATTTGGTTTGTGGGAAGATTTGGGTGGGATGGGAAAAGATGGGATGGGATGGGATGTGTAAAAATTAATCTTTCCATTGTTTGGTTTATATGGGAAAATAGAAGGAAAAGTATCGAAAGAGATGGGAATGCTGAGAAGGTAGATCGCCGCTGCCGAGAGTTGCAACGGCAACCAGAGAAAGAGGGAAATGCAAAGAGGTGAAGAAAACAACTTTTAGAGAAAGAAACTGATCTGGTTCATTGCTGCCACACAATGAAGAAAACTGTGAAGGATTGTGCTACCGTCGCCTCCTCTGTTCAAACAACGAAGATTGCCGCTGGTCTGTGGTATGGAGACTATTAATCGTTGGTTCGTTGCCGCTATCAAAAGGAAGGGGACTGTTCGCCGCCGGCGCTAGTCTGTGGTAAGGAGGTTTGTTACTTTACTCTGGTTGAAGAAGGAGGCACATCCCTTTGAATGATTTTTCTCGAGTTTTTCCACCGGGGTCGCACTGTTTTGGTGCGACCCCGAATCCACGATTTTGGGTTCTTGCATACCACATTTTTCTCATCCCATCCTCCTCTTTCCCTCAAAACAAATATGAGAAAAGTCCAATATTCTCATCCCCGTCCCACAAATCAAAACGGAACGTAATAGGAAAAAAAAACTATTTTTCAAGACGTGTATAGTGCAGGTGTGTTTTTTATATAATTAATCAATCAAATCCCATTAGATTTAATCTTTAATGAAATTAGAATGGAACAAATAAGCAATGTAGAAGGGACTCCATGTGAAGGAGATATTGTTTGGTGAGAAAATAGTCTCACGTTGAAGGAGAGATTGTCTTAGTGACTCCCCTCATTGTGGAAATTTGCTTTTTATTGGAAATTATTGAGTAAAAAAAACTTCAAGTTGGCATCTTTTTGCAATAGGAAGAAACAATTACACAATTTCTCTGATAGACAGGATTAACATGGAAGATGGCACTTGTGTTTAACACAACCATATTATGGGCTTTCAATTTATGAGTTTTCTGAACCATGTATAAAACCATTTTCACCATTTAATACGTCATTAGACACACTTCTTTATGTTTCAATTTATGTTGCAACTTTCTAATGGGTTTATTTTGTTGCTTCGACTCTTTTGCTATCCTTCTCCTTTTTTCTTTGTTTCTGAGATTCAAAACCTTGTTGATGAAGAACCATTACCACTTCTGATGGTTTTATTTCTATTTAGTGGACCCATCTGCAAGGTTTTCACTTTAAGCCTACAACAATAACATAGTAAAGGTTTTCTGTTAGAATCCTGTCAAATAAAGCAACAAAAAAAAAAAAAAAAGGTTTTTAGTTAGGGGAGAGATATGGGTCTCTCTCTCTCTCAGCTATCAGCAGATCCCGACAGCACCCCATATGGCATCGCCGCTCGTGAAATGAGAAAACTGCAAGCAGCACAAAAAGTTGAAATGCTTTCTGTAAACATTTTCAAACATTAGCACATCCAAATTTGTAACGTTCCCAGTTGCTAATTATTAAAAGGTTAGGAGCGGAGGGAGTCATTCCAGCATTTTATAAGACGCATTACAGCCAAGAAGAAGAAGATGATGACGATGGTGATGAAGACGCAAGCGACGAGCTCACTTCCACTTAATTTCTTTTGGCAACCTGAAAACGGGTGTTGATATGTCGGATGTTGATTTAATGAGCGTTTAAGTATTAAATGCAATGCAAAGATAAAATGAAACGATTATGGTTTGGAGACGGAACTAGGATAAGGGAAATGTGTGGTGAGAATAGTTGATTCTTCTGCTTTATTCAAACTAAACAGTATTAACTATTAAGTGGGCCTATCTTTTTGACTATATTTTCCATAGGATTTAGGCAATTAATTAGAGGAGAAACTGGGTTTTCTCTGTCATTTGAAAAGAAGAGGCATCCTTTTTTTTTTTCTAACTGAAAGGCCAGAACAGTATACTTTTCTTTTGATACATAACACTTAACAGAATAGTATACAAGGTCGCACATCCAAAGGTTGCAGACTCTCAAATTGCCGCCTCTAATTAATAATGTTGGACTAGGACTAAGGCGGCCCTATATTCTGGATAAAGCCCAAATACGGGCAGATGAGACCATTAAAAATTTCTTCAGCCTGTTCCCTCATTATGTGGCACACCAGTCCACCTAACCTCTTAAATGCGTCCGGCGTCCCCAACATTTCTTGTAGATCTTGTATTACCACAAAAAAGGATAACGATTTATGTGACTCAAATGGAGAGAGAGAGAGATACAAGCAAAACCCTTCCCATATTAAGATAAAGTGGTTGTATTCCATGTAATTTCCACATTCCCACTACAACTTGCTTAAGAAGAATCTGGTGAGGTGTTTGAAGGAGAGTGCCTAAAGATGGGCCAATTGTCAAATTTCTAATTTATTATCATTCTCTCTCTCTCGTTTGGCAAAGGTAGAAGCTTCTTTAATTCATCTATATGATTTCATACTGTATATCCATCTGATTTTTACATCCAAAAAAAATCCTGTGACAGAATCTGTAATTGTTCCTTACTTGCATGAGTTGCTACATGGGGTGTCGGTCAAACTTGTTTTATTTCTTACTACTAGAACTTGTGCATCAGAAAACATGCACACCGAAGGGATACCTAAATCACGAGCATGCAAACTGTGGATTAAATTCTTGATTCATGTCTAAGAATAAAGCTAGCTTTGAAGAGAACAGTCTTGGTACAATACAACATTGTCTTATCATTTGGAATTGTATCGATCTTGGTAAAACGTTTGGGTAAGTCTGGTCGATTCATTGTGTTTAAATCCAAATTAAAGCAGTGATTGTAATGACTTGTTAAAGAAAAAGGTACATGCACACATCCCTTGGTTTGGCTTGTTAATTCTTGCCCACCACCACCAGATTCTTAGCTTTGATCTGCAATAAAGTCTCTGTTCATCTTAGGATTATAATAGATATATAAATAACATAAACATGGGTGTAAGTGAAAAGAAACGAGGCCCATGATATGAGAAAGTGCACAAATGGGCCCAGTATTCTCTCTCTCACTCTCTCTCCTGTGGACGAATTTATGAGGTGTGCGAAGTAGAGCAACAGGACTACAGTGGGAAATCAAAGAAAAAACCCGGGTGTGAATGCCGAAAGAAGAAGAAGAGGGGTCACTTCTGTTGTGTCGCATAAACAGTGTACTCTGAACGTATGACCAGTGTTAAAACTAGTCATGTCGTTGCGTAACAGGACATATGGGCCCATTACTCGAGGGGCAGAGAAACACAAACACGGCTTCAACAGAGTCATTAAAATAAGACTTTCTATTTTTATTGTGTGTGCTATTGCATCACTGATTTGATTACCTCTCCCCATATGATAAGACTTTCTATTTTTATTGTGTTCTAGTAATCCTTGAATTTCGATAAAATAATAAGAAAGACAAGTTCTAAGTCCAATAGTCTAAGTCACTTCAGATTTGTTAACCTAACCTCACAACACCAAATTAATTATATATGTTTGACAAAAATTCAATTATACATGTTATGTAATCTTCTCCCAGCCCCAGACCCAGTAATATCAAAGACAATAGACAATAATTTCAGCATAATTCTCGGAAACCTAAAGCACATATTGCAGAATAATCATTAGCTAGGCACTGCAGTTTATACTTACTCCATGCCTTTTTAGTAGACAAATTACAAATAGGTTACACAAGAGGGGTAGCCCTCCCCTAAACACAGTGTCTCCCAACCCTGGAAGTGAAGAGGGGACTCAATTAACCTAACTTTACCCTATCGCATCGCAGCCCACAAGTCCTTATGCCTAATTCTTTCCTCCACTTTGTGCAAATTTTATTGGATAGTGATATCTTCGTTATCTCCGGCATGAGCCATCTTTGCTAAGTCATCTGCAAGTTTATTTGCTTCTTTCTTTCTCTGGAAACGTGTTTGAACCTGAGAATTTTCCTCTCCAAATGGTCAATGCGTGCTGCCAGTTGTCATCCACCGTCACTTGGTACTGATAATCTCTGCGAGGTACACCATCGCACCTTTAATTACTTGCCTACTTTCGCTAATAAAATGTTGTTTTTACCTGTTGATTAAAGTTTTCGATTCATTAGCTCAATGGGCTTTTATTTTCTTCGAACATATTCTTCACACAAAAGCCCATTTGACTTGAAGCTCTCACAAACATGGGACAATGTATTTATTATGCCAAAATTTTAATGGAGGTGATGAAGATCAAACACTATATCACTTCTTGATTAAACAAGCTCCGATACTATTTCAAAGATCCATCAACCTAAAAGCTTAACTTATTAGGTGAAGTCTCTTAATAGGTTTTAATTCTTTAGCAGGTTACATTGTCATACTCATCTCATGTCACCCACTCAATTGCAACTTCATTAATGTTAATTTACAAATGAAACATCAAAGTTCATTTTGATATGTGGAGAGTGGATCATCTGACTATCATGATCTCTTTTGATTTTTTTTTTTTTTTTTTTTTTTTTACCTTCTAGCTGGAACACTCTCTTGATAGTCCCTCGATTTGATCCATGCACACTATAAATGAAATGTGCTAGGATTGGCCACTTATTATTAAAAATCTTTTGCTTTCATTGCTTCAAAATATTCTAAATTACTTAAATGTAACCTATACTTCAAAACCTATTTATACATGTATTGTTGACCGGCTCCACATAACATATACAGAACCACCGTTAATGGACCGTTTAGAGCTGTTAATACCTTGGTCCAAATGTTTTTACAATACTAATATTGCCCCGCAGGTTCTATGGCCAAAAGCCAAAACCCAGAAATTTTCTGTGTTGAAGAGAAGGACGATTCGGGAAAACCAGAATCGAGAAAACCCCCTTTTCAACCTTACCTGAGGAACTCAAGGAATTGTTAACTCGAGTGTACCTATCAGATACAAATTTTGTTAAGTTTTTTTTTTATATTCTTTAATGAATTTTTGTTTTAAAAGAAACATTCAACTGGGTAGGAATGGCAATTTTCCACATCCCCAATGGTAATTTGACTTCTCCGATCTCATCGAATTGGGGATGGGGATACTTTTGGCGGGGCAGAGACAGGGAGGCAATTAATAAGAATCCCCAATTGGGGATGGGGATTAAGGTCCCTTTTCATACCCCGACCCGGTTATATATATATATATATATATAAATTTTATTTATTTTAAATAAATTTATTTCAAATAAATATTGTTATCTAAAAAAATTAAAAATTCGGGTCTCCGTAGGGAACTCATTCCCATCAACAATTAGGGATGAAGGACAAAGTTTAACCCAAACAGGACTCGGGGATGGAAACAGCATTAATTTTATAATCGGGGTCAGGGACAGGGAATATGATCCCCGCCCCGTTGCCATTGCTACAACTACAACTGGGTAGTAACTGTTCAACATTCTTTAATGAATTTTCGATTTCAAGGCTTTGCAGTTTCCCCTTCTCTAATCATCAAAGACAACATTTTGTCCTGTCGTTTATTTACAGGTCAGGAAAAATAAAAAATAACATAAAATCAGAAACACAACAAGAAAATATAAAAATAGATTTCAGATTAGATGTTGGACATTTGGACTTCCAAAATGTTGCGTTTCTCCTCCAAAATTAAACTTCAAACATAAGATTAAGATCCTTTTTGAAAGCAGAACTTGCTTTTAACAAAAAGGATCAAAGTTCTAGAGTACACAAGTTGAGTACTTGAACCTTTGGAACCGACTCTACAACCACTGAACCTCTACAACTGTTCATCTGACCGACGACTCCCATATTTCCCTTTTTGGAAAGATTTATCCAGCCAAAAGTTTTCTGAGCTCTTCTATTCTTCTCTTATTAGCAAAGGATGAGCATTTACTAAACAGTTCTGTCCCACAGTGTTGGCTCCAATTTCTCCAAAGAAGTTGTATTGATCTTTTAATGTTTCAGTGGGTCCGTGTAGTCTCTCTTAGTCTTAGACTCTTAGGTGTGGAGAGAAGAAAGAAAGAAAATGGTACATTTTAAGAATTTAATGAACAGTTAAGGATATTTTTGTCTTTTAAATTTTATCTATTAAACTTAACTTTTGAAAAGCCAACGTTTTTAAAAGTTTAAGTCACATTTAAGTACTTTGTTAAATATAAAAAACATATATAAAATAGTTTATAACACTCTAGCTCTACTTTTATCATTAATATCCTTTAATATTTCGTCAAAACCCGTAGACATGTGATACCGTGTTACGTTTAAAATTTTTAAAAACCCAATATTACTGTCATCCCTTTCCTCCTCCCACCTCTCTATCTTCCTCTGACTGTCTCCGTCAACACCACATCGCCGTCGGTTTTGAACCTTGAAAATCATGGCCCAGCTCCAAGATCTCCTCGATCCAACAACGCCACCGGAGAGATCGATGGCAGCGGAATTCATGCCGATCTGGAACGGGATTATCTCAATATTTTGCTCAAAACCCAACCGCCGAAGCCTATTCACAGAAGAATGGAGATCGTCTATTCAGATCTACTAGCATCTTCAGGTTGTCCATATCTTCGATTAGCAGCTTTTCAAATCATCCTCGGAAAAGCAGAGGGCGAAGGGGGTGCTGGTGTTTAGCCGCCACATTGAGAGGAACGGGGCGATGTATAGTCCCCTTTCACCGCTACGAGATTTAGAGATGACAGACTGAAAAGGGCTTCAGAGAGTCAATGGTGGTCGTCATTGCTGCTACATGGGGTTTCTTCAACCTACAGGTGGCTTGTGTAGATCTAAACCCAGATCTAAGATCGTTTTTCTCCTCAAGGCATGTGGCTTGTGCAGTGGAGAAGAAGGCAGGTTTCGGCAATGTATCCAACCGCCGCTACAAGCTCTCTCTTCTCTCCGTTCTTCCCCTCCATTCGTCAACAGCGGCTGTTTCGACAACATACCCAAAATGGCAATTTCGGCAACATGCTCACTAAAAACATGGATGACTGTCACCGGCAACAGCGGCTATTTCGGCAACGTACCCAAATGACAATTTCGGCAACATGCTCACTAAAAACATGGATGACTATCACCGGCAACAGCGGCAACCACCAGAGGAGGACAGCAACGAATCTCCCCTTCTTTTTTTTTTCCTGTGTGTTTTGGCTGGACCAAGTGGCGGATCTCCCCTTCTCATTTTTTTCCTGTGTTTTGGCCGGACCAAGCAACAGAGAGCAGCGGCAGATCTCCCCTTCTCCATTTTTTCCCTATGTTTTGGCCGGACCAAGCAACGGAGAGCAGCAATGGATCTCCCCTGTGTGTCTTGTTGAAGCTCTCCGAAAGCTGGTGACCTCTACAACATTCGACGGTTGCTGAAGCTCTCGTGTTCCGTTACTTTGTCCGTGAACCCAACAGCGATGGAAAAACAGAGGGAGAAATAAATTTAAAGGGAAAAATAGTCATTTTATCTTTTTGTTAAGGAATATTAACGTTAAAGAAATAGCATTAATCAATTTTCAAACAGTAAAACGACAAGGGTGGTTTAAAAAATTTATCCTTTTTTTTTTAATGTTTTCAGAAAAACTGATGCCTATTTCATTACACCAATTCACTCAAGAGCATAGGCAAAATAAAATGTGGCGTAATAGGGCAAGCGCATTGCCTGGAGAGAATTCACATCCTTGGCAAAATAGTGAACCGCACGAGTATGATGAATGGAGATATCCACAAGAGGTAACATGTGTGCAAAAGCATCCTGCAATCGGCTATGATGTGATGAAGTCAGCCAGGGACCACAGAGGGAGAGGTCTCTTTTGATTTGTACATCTACTTCAATGCAAAGTTGCAAGCAGATGAGATACCAGTTCTCTATTGTGATCTCTAATGATAACCCCAACTCCTTCACAAGGCAAATCCAAGGCACCGTCAACATTAACTTTGAGGTTTAGGGAGACAAGGGCAACCACCATCTAAGGTCAGGCCAACTCGTGCCCTCCATAACTCTTTGAAGCCATCTCGATCGTTTTGTCTTGAATATCTTTAGAGCCACATTGAATATGATCTATAAGCTGCCACACCTGAGAAGCTACCAAGCATTTCGCCAACATGTGCATCGGCTGACTCCTCTTGGGAGCATAACAAACAAAGAGGGTTACATTGTATTTTATATTATTTTGTATATATTTATACTGTATATATTTGCATTTGTCATCTCTACAAATAGATAGTATTTGATTGTAATATAAATTTAGTTGTACTAATACAAATGCAAATATAAAAAATACAAACTCTTATTTAATTTAATTGAAATTTTACTTTATTCTCCTTCATGTCTTAATTTATTGCAACCAACCACAATGTCTTAATTTATTGCAACCAAGCACAGCCTCAGGGGAAAGAAATTGGATTTCCTGCACTCGCTTTGGTATATGCTGGGGTGCACTCCCAATCAAAATGATGTACGTCAGAATTCGCATGGCACCCAGGCTCGCATGCGCCAACCCTATTAAACCGCCACTATGCAGCATCATTTTCTCATATTTCAGAAAATTTGGCTATATTTGCTTTAAAGGAAAATATAGGAAAAAAAATGAAAATATATCAAAATCTATACAAAGTTTATAAAAGTTTCTGTTTCCCTACTTTTTCCTTCTAACCAAACATAGCCTAAAGAAAAGTAGGGTAAAATGGTTTAAACCAATCAATCAGTTCGAGAATTCTACAAAGGGGAAAATCTATGATTCTGGAACAAAACCCTCTGCTATTTAAAGACAGAAACCATTTGCAAGAAATTGTTTCATTTGCCGGACATTCTTCTTCAACATCTCACCTGACGATCCTTACAGGGCAAAGAGAAGAGCTAGTTGTCAAACAAAGCGAGGCTTGAGTCGACAGGAATACGGCTGAACTACCCTCTGAGGATATCAGCATAGTGATAATGTTACAGGCAACATGGCCAAACTGCATAAGCCGATTCAGAAGCAGTTGTGATGTTATTTAATGGCGAGTCTTAGATGTGAAGCTAGTTTGGGTTGACATTTTAAAGGACTTTGTTTATTAATAATTTTGATGTTTTCTAGGGTTGTTTTTTTGGCTATCAAGACTCCAGAGGACAAGCTAAAGGTAAGAGTGCGAGGGAAACAGAGGAAGGAAGAGAAGGCATTTACAGCCTGGATTCAGTTCAGCAGAGAGGCAACCTGGCCATTTAATAAGATTGCAGTTTTGCACTGTTATTTCCTCCCATGAATCACGGGTCCAGATTTCCTCCACTGCTTTCTTAATTTTTCTTTTACGGCCAATTTCGATTGCAGGATTGAAATAACAGAAATTTTACTTTGTTCAACCTTAGGAAGGGTAAGAATTTTTACTTAAATGATTTTTTCTATTTTATTTCTCCACACCATCGAATTGAGCAGTTTAAGTCTTATTCATTTTTTTTATTAAAAAAAAAAAGATAACGGAGAGGTACAATTATGCCGTTCAGTATGGATCTAGGGGTGATAATTTTTCACCCAATTCATCTGAACCCAACCAGTATCTAAGCCAGATCAATCCGGTCCATTCAAGGGTAAAGGCGATATAATCGGAGGAATAGGATGCAAATAATTAGCGATATTATTTCTTTCCCTTTTTTAAGCCTTTCCGGCAGAAATGATTTTTTTACGTTAGATTGCAGAGCCGTTTGAAAAGATCAAAACCATGGATGGATTTGGTTAACACACACATGTCTAAATTGGTTCAAGACAATGCTACCATTGAACTTTGAAAAGGAAAAAAAAATCAGAGGAAATCAAATTAGGCTTCGAAGCAAAAATACCCCAGAGAAAAAATATAATCAACCTGAAAATAGAAAAATTATTTAAAATAAATGATATGTTTCAGATCGATAGTGGTGCTCATATTCTATGGGTGTAAATGTGTCTGTCAAGCCATGGCGATAGCATTCAGAACGAGGAATTTCTTATAATCATCGCACCACCATATCCTAATTAATCCAGAACAAGCACAAATAAAGTCATGAGAGATTCAGGATCGGATGAACATGCAAAGGCAAAACGTATACCCAATTGTATCAATGTACAATAAACTAAAAACAACACTATAAGAACCGATAACCGATTCGAGTCATAACGGCAAGAATAAGAGATGAGAAAATTCCGAAAAAAATAAACACGAAAAATGTGAAAATAACAACGAACGATATGGAGGCAAGCGTAACCCTAATCCCTGTACATCTTTGTTATTGACGAATTAGGGCTTTAAACGCCTCAATTTCTTTATCAGGAATGGTTAGTCACAAAACACCACAGGATCGATGCGATGTAACAGAATATAAACTCATTCCTATAAGAACGAAAAAAGGATACAAATAGGAGGAGAAGAAGAAGAAGAAGAAGAAGAAGAAGATTTACGCTGATAAGATGCAAGAACAGAAACAGCCGCAATAAAAGAAAATGATAAACAACCTTCAAAAAGATTACGAAGCCGACGTTGTTAGAACATCACAATCTCTAAACCATTTTATAGAAGAGTCATCCGAAGACCAAACCCTAACCCTAGTTACGGAATCCAACGAGCTTCCAATATCTTTGCGACCATACAATCTCTTTAAAGAAGAGTCATCGGAAGTCCAAACCCTAACCCTAGTCACGGTCTCACGGAACCTAATGGGTTTCCATCATTTATGAAACTTTGCTCAAAATGACATGAATATCCCAATACCATGTACTAAACTACTATCTACTGCCATTTCCATTTGAACGCTTTGGTTGTATGGCACGAGGTTGAATGGTTAAAGTGCCTATGCATTTTATGACCGGTGTGTCCGTGTGTAGCGTTATTATTGTTCTACAGCCTTGAGTGCTTAACAGCTATTGTATTCAGTTAATTATAAGGTTTTGTTTTTTTGCGGTGTAAATATAAACCAGTGTAATTAAATTCTTCCGTCCGTTTTTGTCAGCGTTTGAATGGAATGTAGTTAAATATCAAAAAATCGATGTAAAATTTCACTTATGATGACGAATTTTACATCGATAATCAATGTAAATATAACTTCAATAAAAACGATATAAAATATTTACACCTATAATCACACTTTCCAGTGGACCATAACTTTAAACAGATGGTGTACAATACCATCGGTGCACTTTTACTTTTACACCGCATTAAAACACAGCCTTACAAAGTTACGAGCAAAAACGCTTTACATAGCATCCCATGCTAGGTATATCTCCGTATGAAAATAGTTTCCATGCGTGTATTTGTTTGTGGGAAACTGTCTCATGATCATCATCATGTTGCTTTGATGTGAAAAAGAAAATCCAAATACATGCATGTAGTGATATAATTTGCGCAAGCCCAATACAAGCGTCAAGCGTGGACCATTTCAGTCGGCAATTTTATTTGGATTTGGGCTTGAATTTTAGTCTTTAAGCTGACTTATGCACAAAAGTTTGGGCTTTTAAATTTTTTGGGCTAAGATCAGGCTTAGCTCCTAGGTAGCCCTGTTGAAATGCAAAAAGTTGGGCCAGTCGGTGGCTCACCAAATTTGTAATCGGTGGCCTACAAAGCTGAATCCACCATTTATTCGGTGGTATATCATTTGCAAATCACCAGTTATGGTTCGTTTAGCCATGAAAAATTTTTTTTATAAATATCCATTATAACTCTCAGCTCATGTATAAATAGGGGTTATTACAATGTTATTTCTCATTCCATTCTCCATTTAATTTTAATGTATAGTGTATATAGTGTGTTGAAATGAGTATTGAGTTGGGTGTATTGGGTGCTACGTACGAGTGTGATTCCAATGAAGTCATTTTATATTTTCTCCTATTTATAGTGAGAATGAAGCTCCGAGCTGTTGCCCATAGATATAGGCAATTTGGCCGAACCACGTAAATCTAGTGTTCTCTCTTCTTTCTTTCTTTATTACTATCTACTTTTGTTTGTTTCTGTGCACGTACAAATTATGTTATTTCTGTTATGCAATTCCAACAAACCCAAACCTAACCTGAGCTCAACCCAAGCCCAAAACCATCATATACATTTATAAATACATATTTGCATGCATGCATACATGCATAAATGTGTGATTTTTTTAATAAATCATACATACATGCATACATGCATACAATTACACACATAGGTATATCAATTTTTAGTTTGGTGTGATTGTCCAACCCAAGCCCAACCCAAAGTGCATCAAAACCTAAAAGCATGTTGGCTTAGGTTTGATAGTTAGGGCTTGGCCTTGGGCTTGGGCTTTAGGCCCAATTCTTAGGGTTTGACCTAGGTTGAGCTAAAACCCAAACCAACTTGCCCAACTTGCACCCACATAGACAGGGTAGGCCCTAAACACAAAAGCACAGAAAGACTTGGGCCCACTTAAGAGAGGGCTTATGCCAAAATTCAAAATGATCAGATGTCTTTTTTTTTGAAACCGCCCTTAGGCATCATATTTCATTCAATTAAGAAATTGATTTAAAAAATTGTCGACAAGGCCAATCAAAAAACCTAAAAACAATTTCTCAAGAGAACAAAATATAAAAATGGATGAAGAACATAAAGAAATTCTACAACCTACTAAAGGTGAATAAAATTTACCAATAGAAGTAGAGGATTCCAAAAGATTGCCTTTGTCGGAGAACTGCGAACAAAACTCACTATGAACAACATTTGCCAAAGAAATGCAAACTAATTCAATCGTAGACAATAATCATGAAGCTACATCCACCTGTAACGGTCGCCCAATAAAGAGCCCAAATGAAGAACCCCATGTTAAAACGCAAATGAAAGAAAAAACAGGGGAAAAGGAGAACCGAAATGGGAAAAACCAGAGAACAAAGCCTCGAGAAAACTTGAGAGGAGGTCTATCTCGCAAGAGAGAGAAACCAGATGGGGGAAAAGAAAGGAGAACCCAGATGGGTGGCTCCCTTCACTCCCCGAATGGAGCCACCCCAAAAGAAAACCCTAACGAACGCCTCAAGATTCCCATAATCATCAGATGTCTTTACTCTTTACACTAATTCCTTGCATCATTTTTTGAAGCTTTGAAAGAGCTTAATGTAAATTTCACCACCGTCCAAATTTTGGCTTCAAACACTTAAGTTGATTTCTGCGCATATCTTGCACAACAATTTAAACTCCTAAATCAATTGAATGATGGATCGCATCGCACATACTACATAATCTAGGACAGATGGCAAGTTATGAATAGTGAGTACCTAGACGAATTACAATGTCTAGCGTCCCCAAACTAATTTATCAGTTGCCACGTGAAATTTTTTTATATCAGTTGGACTTTTATGCAATGTTTTAGAAATTGATTCGGAGGCCGAACCATTTTTCCATTGGGTCGCGGGTCACCAGTTGGGTCAAACAGTTTATTATATATATATATATATATATATATATGTTTTCGATATATTATATGTATTTTTATATTTAATTTATATTTTTTAGGCTCAATTTTTATTTTTTATAGGCAAAATGGTTTTTTTTTTTGTGAAAATAGTGGAGCAACACATTTGTTGCACCTTGGAATGCATAGATCTCTAAAAGTTACCAAAAAAAAAATCACTCCAATCGGACATCAAATTGCAAAGTTATGGCCTTTGAAAGTTTGCATACATTGAATGTGCAACATGCGACCCAATGACCAGGTCGAATGGGTCAACGGTTGAACCGGCCGAGTCGAATGGTCATTAACCAAGTTAACAGTTTTTGATCGTTTGATGGGTATTGATCGAACTGGACCCAAAATCTTGGTTATGTGCTAGTTTGAACAGTTCAACCGACCACGCCAATAACGGGTTAAAAACACTGCTTTTGTGTTAGATGTTAAAATTTAGGGTTTCTAGCATAGAATGGCAACTTTTGGGGTTTAATATCAACAAAAGTAATATATTTAAAAAAATTAAAAAATATGTTAACTTTTTAAAAATAATATCAACAAAGGGAAAAAACACTGTTCATATTATTCTTCTTGCCATTTGTTCACCAGAGCCGCCATCTGTCGCCGCCCGCCATCCGTTGCCACCTGCCGCCACCTCCGGCAACATTGCAAAGGTAGAGGTGGTGGTGGCAGCATTGGTGGTCATTCCTCTACCCGTCGCTGCCGCCACCTCTATCTCCACTCATCTCTGGCAACGGTGCCAGAGGTGGTGGCGTTGGACAAAAAAACCACCAGCGTTGTTGCCACCTCTGCCTCCGACCACCTACAACAATGTTGCGAGAGGCAGAGGCGGAGGTGGGTGGAGATAGCGACAAGCGCTAGCGGACAACGGCTCTGGTGAATAAATGGCAAGAAGAAGAAAAAGAGCAATGTTTTTGCCCTTTATTGATATTATTTTTAAAAAATTAATCTATTTTTATTTTTTTAAAAATATATTACTTTTATTGATTTTAAACCCCAAAAGTTGCACTTATATTCTATTATCCCTAAATTTTACAACATATGTTCATTTTACGTAGTTTGTCTGTTCCAAATCCAGGTTCCAGGTGCTTTTTATCTCCAACCGTTACAGTGATTTTTACTTAAGGCTCCAGTTTGGTAAGAGTTACAACTTCCAATCGAATGCAAGGTTTTGTGCTCTTCTCAAACTGAGACCAAGGAGAAATTTTCCCATCGTCTATGCCTAAGGAAGGTTCTTCCACGGACCGGATTCAGTAGGTACACTATGGAAAGCACACTCAGTGAATACATTATAAATATTATAATAACTGTTAAAAGTTATCTTTACTCAGTTTTCAAGGACAAATTGGAGGTATTTTCACGGAATAGGTGTTTAAAAATTTTGAAAGTATTTATTTAATATGTTTACAATGACGTACCTATCTGATCTGGACTCTTCATCCACAACCTTTTCCATAACGTCAAGTTTCAATTGTCTATCCCAAAAACGCCTAACTCGGTGGTAAAGTTGAAGATGCCCATTTCAGCCCAACATACCTGCAAAAGCACTTTGTGGAAAAGGGGTAAGAGTAAAGTATTAATGGTGCATAGCACTAAATACCCAAAAAAAAAATCTTCTCGAGGCTTCATTTCAGGTCGTGTTTGGTAGAATGCAAAATGACAAAAAGGGTTTCCTAATAAATGAACCAAAACAAATTAAATCAGCTTCAAGCATTGTATACCCATAGATAGGGGTGTCAATTGGACTGGATTTGGTTCAATCTGATCCAGTCCAGTGTAAGCTCATTGCAAATGGATCTGGTCCAAGCCAGTTCAACAAATATTTTAGACCATTTTGAATTGGTCCAGAGACCGTCAAATCTGTTCAAATTTTTGTAAATTTAGATTGGTTTCAACTCAAACATGGTCCATTGACACCTATGTTCATATTTTCTATCAATGGATCATATATTGGCTCAATCCAATATAAGTTTATTGTGGATGGACCAGGTCCAATCCAACATGTCATATTGGTCCATCCAAATTCAATATGTCTTATTGGCCCATTCAGTTCGTCCGAATTGATTTTGATTTGGACATAGTCCAACTCAAAATCGGTCTATTTGACACCCCTACCCATAAGGAAAGTCATGAAGCCATGTTTGGTGAAAAACCTGGAAAACCAATAATATGCTTTCATGAGCTACAAAATCAGCTTTCTAGTGAAGTCATTTTAGGTAGCTTTTTTGAAACTGTTTCTAAAGCTGTTCAGCCAATGCAACTCAATTAATACTTAAGCTCTTTGAAATGGGCTCTTAGGCTGTATTTGGTTTGATAGAATGGCATTACAACAAGACTTGTTCATGGGCCAAGTAGCCTGATGGCTCGGCCCGGCTTGGCCTGTTATAAGTCGGGCATGGTCATAATTTTAGGCCCGCAGGCTCGCACTCGGGCCCAAAGCATCGAGTCTGACTTTTTTTTTGGGTCGGGCTCAAACTTCTCAAAAAAGCCCGGCCCGAGCCCAACATGATACTATAGATTAAATAGTAAAATATATATTTTATTAAATAAAATATATATAATATTTTTTTTATTTGTTCTTCTTCTCTTTTTTTTTTCAAGTAATAGTGAGATGTTTATTATTTTTGAGTTTTGAAGGTTTTTAATATAAAAAAACAATTTTTTATCGAATTAAAAAGAATAAAATATTTTCAAATTTCTGATCGGGCTCAAGCTTCGGGCTTTATATAAGGGTCGAGCTTAAACTCAAGACCTAGGTCCAATGATCGGGCCAAGCTTAGGCTCGGGCCTGAATGTATTTTGTTGATACATAGAAGGGTTTTCGTCAAGACGACGTGGCCTTTCTTTCGTTTCCTTCCCGGAGGATAAGGTATTCTCACGTGAAATCTTTATGTCCGTGCGGATATATCTCAAATGTTTCCTCTTTTGTTTTCTTTTTTCTTTTTTTTTTTCTCTTTGGAATGAGGTTATGATGGTCAATCGGGAAGTCTCTACAAAATGGGTTCTTCACTCTGCTAATTCTTCCGTTATTAGTTCTTTTTTATTTTTGTCTCTTTTGAAAACATTGGCAAAATAACAAAACCCAGATTCCAAGTCGAAAGTCTCTACACAATTCTATTCTCCTGAAAATATTTTCAGGAAATAACAAAACCCAGATTCCAATACAATGTAGAAGACATGGGCTATAATCCCAAATTAACAACACGCAGAAAGCTTCCGGCAAAACTTGGAAGAGAGAAGGAGAGAGAGGAAAAGAATGGAATAAGAAATTTAAACATGCATATTGTAGGGCAACGAAAGGATTTGCTCCATACAACCGTCTCACTTCTCACCATCTCTCCACTTCTTTGGCCACAACAAACAACAAACCATTGGGGTTTCATCGCCATCTCCAATGCTCCATCGACTACAACGACGACAACGACTATTACCACCACAACCGAGTGGTGTACTTTAGACCCTCAGAGATTCCATGGAAGAAGGAGCATCTCCAATACTCCTCACCTGGACCCGCCTCAGCTTGAAGAAATCCACCTCTGGTATAGTCTGGTAATCTACTCGCTTTTTTAGGTTGTACTGTAGTTGGTTATCCTCTGGTGTGCTAAAAGGTAGTTGATTAAAAATTTTGAAGACTGGGCTGCTTCTATGAATCTGCTTCCCTTTGCTATGCTTGAATTCTTGATTCCAGGGTTTGGAGAGAAGTGGGAAATACTATTTTGGTTACCGTAGTACAGTGACACTAGTTGGGGTTCTGTGTTTTGCATTCCTGTTTTGAGGATTTCGGACCTTTACTTGAATATAGTTAATAATTCTGACGTGTTGAAAAGGCTTGCAATTTATGCGTATAACATAGCATTAACTTAATTATCGATCATAAATAAAAACATATATACTCTGCTTTTGAACTCAATAATATCTTGGAATGTATTAGTAGCATATGCCATGATTCGCATTTATGCATTAGTCCCAGTGATATTGCACATATAATTGTATGTTAGTTTGTACAAACTGCACCACGGGTCCAAAGTCCAAAAACTATTCACATGTTGTTGCTGAAGAGAAGTGGGCCAATAACTCCATCTGTTGAGTTCATTGTCTTATCCGTCGTTGATTTGATATGATACCCCCTAAATGGATTATTTTGGTGGTTGATATTTATGGTATTACATATAGAAGGTCTTAACCATTCCTCGGAAATGAGTCATGATTCTCTTTAGGATCAATTTGACATTGTAGGATGAGTTGGCACACCTTGCTTGTCAGCATGTTGAATATATGTTTCTGGGCGCCTGCTGTTTCGAGGGGATGCCTTAAAACCGATTACCAAAAATAGCATATGGTCTTAAAACTTCCACCGATCAATGTATTCTAAATGTCTTACAGTCTTAACATCTCTTGCAGGTTGTTCAACAACTGAACTTTGTTAAAAATAGCTTCTCAATTGAACTTTTATTGCCACATCCAACCGTTTCAACATACTAATTCTTGTGGCCAAAGTACTAACTACTAAGTCAACTAGATCACGTTAATTGGGCAGAAAAGTGTAAGATAAGTTTAATTAAATTCAGAGGTTACAACTTACAACTTAGGCCCCCTTTTCCTTTTTTCAGTAAGTTATTTATTCAAGTAAATGTAATTGCCCGTATATGTTTTCAAGGAAAAGTTTACCGGAATAAATACATTTGTTCATGTTTTTTTATTTCCCATGTAAATAAGGCAATGGCCATTTTAATTATAAAAATCCATTATTATAAGGGGCATTTTTGTCTGTTCAAGTGTTGACAAATTTCTCCCAAGGCGGAAAAGTTATTTATCCACCTAGGAGATGGGTATCACTTATACCAAGGAAAATAAACTTTTCCTGGCCCCATATAAATCTGAAAAAAAAAACATAAAATTCTTGGTCAATGGGAATCAAAATCCCATTGACCAACTTTCCCCCCCTCTCAAAAAACCAGAAAAAGAATGCCCCCCTTAGAAGAAAATGCAAGACTAAAGAACCCCAAGAAAATAATTTAATCCTAAGGCAGAATTATATTCATAGCACCAAAGCCACTTCTAAGAGAGGAAAAGATAAATGACATGTATCTATATTTACTTTATGAAGCCAACAAAGAGGCTTATTGCAGAATTCATATAGGACATAAAACTAATTCAATCGCTACTCTGGGTTATTCATAAAATAAACCACTCTTATAAGGGTGCCCTTCTCAGTTTTCATGGATACGAGTTCAATAATTGAATCATCCTCCTCATTTGGAGTCTTGTCTGCAGTAGAAGTGACAAATACTTTTACATACATAATTAATTTCCTTTACATTTTATATACACCAAAACATCAAAATGCACTTTTAAGAGTGGTTTTCATTTTTTCCCTCTTTTAATTTTTTTTTGCCTTAAACAGTTGTCTCTTTCTTTTTTTTTTTTTGTTATATATTATCAATATGTTTGGTTGTGTTGCTTTTTGCCAATCGGTGAGGATAAAAGAGATATTCTTTATGTCCTGTGAATTTTCTTTGGAAGTGAAGAAAATGAGCATTTGGGATTGGAGTAGAATTTCTATGAATTCACACTCCCGTGCCGTGCTTAGCACGGGTTACTTCGCTAGTAAATGATAAAATTACGAAACGTGCTCGAGATGTGAGGCTGTAGATCGTGTTGAAACTTGAAAGCTATGTGCAAGATGGTTCCTCATATGACCCCTTTTTTGCATAACATGTGTACGTACATTTAGTTAGGTACAAGTAGAAATACAAAAATGTACAGTATAAAACCTTATATTTTGTATTTTATACCGTACATATTTGTATTTATACTCCTTGGAACCTGCTTGATATAAATGTGGTTAGGGAACGTTCCTTAGAAATATAATTCAAAGGAAATCAGGAGTTCTAGCCATGTAGACCACGATTGTATATTTTTATATATTCATGATGAATTAATGTGTGTGCTGCACCATTTGCAGCTCTTGACATTTAATTCACCGCGCGACCAGTGGGGATTGGGGAATACTGCTTATATAATCTCTGCAATCGGCCGACAAGTGATGAATACGCCGCGGAGGAACGGTACCGTTCTCCTCCAAGAGAGCTTGTATCCTTTCCACCCGGAGGTGGGATATACCCAACGAAGCTGCAAAATTCAGTCCTAATAATGCTACAACTTCTGATTCCACTGGGCTTGATGCCTTGTTTTGGACGAAAGCCCAGCCAAGACAAAAGTTGCCCACCTGAATCCCTTATAACCACCTGACCCTGAGCCCCGAAGAGTAAGTACTCTGAGACTTTTGCACCGTCGAAATTCATTTTAAGAAAAGTAGAAAAACTTCACTAGGGCTTACACACGAATGATGGAGCTTATGTTAACTCAACACCCTCTATTTGATTTGGATTTGGGGCTACAAGGCCCATAGTTGAACCTATAGAATATAGACCCACATGGCACATGCTATATGCTTCCCAAATCCCAACAAGCCCCAAGTTTGTTTAATTATCAGTCATCAAGGTTCAAGCCAACGGTTCCTGCCCCCAACGGAATCCCTTATCCGCCTTGAGCCCTTGACTGACTGAATAAAGATGTTTAAGTACTGGTCCACTGTGTTTATTGGCCAGGGCTACATGCATGCTGCCATTGCCATTGGTAGCCCCTTCACAAATCACAAAATTTTCCATGATTCAAAGATTCACATCAAAATTGTAGGGCTGTAAATTAAAGCTAATCAAATTATTACATTAGTAAGGACAGGATCCTGTCCAACGCATCTATAAATCATCAATTATCATTTACATGAATTTGAATGCTTTCTGTTCTGTTTTTCTTTTTTCTTTTTTACTAATTGAATGAATAACAGTTGATTCACAATAATTGAATTGGTTTAATCTCCAAGTGGATTTTATTTCCTCGGTTCTAACATTGCTTTTTTTTTTTTTTTCAAACAAAGAAATATATTTGTTTATAACACGCACGCAAGAAAAATACTGTAGCAAGTGTAGCATCTTCGTCTTCATTCTGCGGTCTCCAATTTTGAAAAACTTGAAGTTTTATATCCACAATTAATAGTATATACACTGATTACATCAGACATCGGCCCTTTACTTTATTCTAATGATACATACAAAAGTATTCCTAATCTACCTACCTGGAATTTTGTCCTAATAAGTGCCAATATGGCCACAGAGGGGAAAAATCTGAACTAAAAAACGACACAGGTAAATTGGCATAGATTCCTTTCTAAGAAAGTGAAGATAACACAAGAGGAAATGGTTCAGAGTATTTATACACATGATTAGGAGTGATCACATTAAATATCAAACCAACCAAACCGGCCTGACCCAATTTGAGTTGGGCAATTAAAACCACCGGTTGGTTTTGGTTTGTATGAGAAAATAACCGATTACTTGGCTCGGTTTTGGTTTTCATGAAACCGAACTAAACCGGTCCTATATGTTTAAGTGTTTAATTAATTATTAAATAGTCCCTACCCTATATGTTAAAGGTTGATATATTTTATTTCTGTTTGTTTGAACTTTAAAAAAAAAATTGGTTATTTATGATAAAAATTAAATACGCAAAACCAATACAAATATAATATAATGGTACAATATTTAATTCAGTTTTGTATAAATTTAAACATATATTGACAAAAAAAATCAGTTTTGCATAAAAAACTAATCGACTTAAATATATATTTTGGTTTTGAATAAAACTAAAAAGAAATAAACTTAAATATAAATAGATATTTTAGTTTCAAATATATATAAAAACCGACTAAACCGATAAACTGGTCCTTCATGTTTGGGTCAATTTTGCTTCAGGGTCGATCGATTTCAATTTAGTCAATAAATAAACCGATTAAATTGAATCGATTGAAGAAAATAACTCAAACCGACCCAACTCATAAACCCCGTTACTCATGATATACAAAAATTAGGTATCATGAGTTTTCAAAAAAGCAACATAGCATGGTATGAGGGCTATTACATTCCATTGGTTTCCACAGAATCGGCTGATACAGCTAGCTGCTTAGCCATAATTTTAGTAAGTTTTATCAATAGATACGTCTATATATATATATATATATAATTTACCATTACTTAAGTGGCACGTGTAAGAAAAGATAAATGAAGGGAAAAAGAAAACCGATCAAAATTCTTCATAAATTTTGATAAACATTACATGGATTTATCTTCACTCGGGATTTCCTACCCCCTCTCTACCCGCAGTGAATTGCAGCCACACATCTCTCACGGCATAGAAAAAATTTGTAGTAAATCAGAGCTCCCTTGCTTTTTCCTATAAATCAAATACAACTAAAAGGAATAAGGAAGAGAGGAATATAGATGAGTTAGATATTTTTTTGACAGTGGTCTGAACATGAAGCCAGGGCTAGTATTGGCATTATACAGTTTATACTTTATATAACTCGCACTCCAAAGTCTCCAATCACTCAACCCAATCGCCGGCCCCTTGCCCCAACTCTTTTCTTTTTTTTTTTTTGTGAAAAATCAGAAGTCATCTATTCATTCATTCAGTAAGAAGATCTCTTACAAGTAAAGGATGCAAGGAATGTGTGCTACAGACCACGTGCAAGTGCTTCGGATACTACAAGCTAATCATCTTTGCTATCCTATGTACAACGCCATTAAATACTCTAAGAGTGTAAAAAAAGTTGCACAAATAGGACGAAAACGATGATTTTGCATTCACCCACGAGGCTACGACATGAAGAAGGTTTACAACTCATGCACCAATAATTAATTAGTTTCATTTAAATCTAAATACTTTGTTAATTAATTAACTCTATTCAAGCTTTCTGTTAACTTGTACCCGTTTAGATTCAACCACTAATTAATTCCATTTAAATCGCATTACCTTAATTAATTGCAATTGATTCATACCCTTCATCTATTTAGGTTCAAATTCAAAATGTTAATTATTAACTCACACAATAGCTCTTAACCATACTTCATTCAAATTTTCCTTTTTATTATATGCCATGCCAGTGAAAGGATTCGAACCAGGTCACCTACATGAAAAACATGAGCTCTTAACGGTTACACTTACACCACCTCTTAACAAGTTAACAAAATATCCGCTTTAAATCTTAACTTTAAAGCCACCATTTCTATAAATTACAATTAATTCCTATGGCATATATACACGCTTCGATTCTCTTATTGGCAGTTTTTATTGGATAAAGTTAAAACAAAACTCATAGGCTAGAAGATGGGGATTCTCTCTCATGCAGTAAGAACTACATTTATTAAATCTACTTTTGCCTCAATGCCTATTTACCACATGCTATCTTACTCTCTGCCCTCAACAATTTGTAAGGATCTAGCTGCCATTTGCAAAGACTTTTGGTGGGGTGTGTCTCATGGAAAAAACCTCTTTATCTTGAGGCTTCGCACTCCTTTTTACTTCCCAGTGAGAAAGGTGGTCTAGGATTCAAACATTTTGACCTGGATAACAAAGCGCTCATAATGAAGATTGTTTGGTATTTCTTAAAGGAAAATAACTCCCTATGGGCCCAGGTACTCCGTGCAAAATATCTTTTGAATGGTTCTTTCTAGCGTAAGAAAAAAAAATCTGGTGATTCACCTCTTTGGACTGCTACTCTTGATTGCAGAATTGACTTAATTAAATGATGTAAGTGGATTATTTGTAGTGGGTGGAATGTTAATACTTTTTATAATCCTTGTCTGTCAAATGGTCTAATAGACAAACCTACAACTTAGAACCAGCCCATAAACATGGTGGCTACTCTTATATATCAGCATTCTCTTAAATGGAGTAATTCTGTGTTCACACAAGGTTTTACTGAGGAGAGGGTTACTATGATTTTGAGAACTGGTATCCCTTCTACTATTCTTTCCCAAGAGGATACCTCGGTTTGGACTTTAACTCCTCATGGTAATTACACATGTAATTCTGGGTACAAGTTTATTATCCAATTCACTAGAATCTTCACATTCTATGTGGGTTTGTTTAAGACCGAGCTGAAAATCTTTTTGGAAGACAAAATACATCTTACCTAGAATAAAAACTTTTATTTGGCGCTGTTGTAAAGGAGCCCTCCCTGTGTCTACTGATCTAACCAAGAGATCAAATCAATTTGATCCCATCTATAGACTATGCCATGAAGATCCTAAAACTATAGACACTTATTCTTTCACTGCTTAGCAGTTCAACCAATCTGATTTGCCTCGTTCATGGGATTGTAAGTCAACAATTGTAATGATCAAGGTATTCTTTTCTGGTTAGAGGAATGAAGGGTGTTGAAGAGGGGTCCGATCTCTCCTTATTAGCTAGAGGTACTATTCTAATGTGGTATATTTGGAAGGCTAGATGTCAAACCTATTTCAATGGAAAGCCATTCACTCATTCAGCCATTCTCATACCCTATAATGCCCATCTTGGAGATATTGTGAATATGTGTGAAAGAATTTTGATGACCCAGCTAGGAAATTTGGGTTTTGCACCTCATTCATCTCTTCAATTGACCTCAGTGGTTTGGATCAAACCTCCTCATCTACACATCAAAATCAATTCAAATGGAGCATGGACTCCCTCAAAAGCTGTTGTTGGTGTTATTGCTCGAGATGAATTTGGATCTCTATTGGTAGTTAGAGCCTTGATGGTGAAGTGTTCTTCTCCCATTGAATCTGAATTCAAAACAATTCTAAAGGGTGTTCGACTAGCAAAATCATTCTCCATGGACTCGATTATCATAGAAAGTGATGCAAGAATTGCTATCCAAGTTCTCTCTTTGGATCTGGAATCCACTTGGAGATCGTTGTTAGTTGGCTTGGATTGTAAATCTATCTCAATATCTTTTTCATCCTGTTTGGTATCATACCCCTCGATCCCGTAATAGAGCAGCCCATGGGCTTGCCCAATTTGCTCTAAGATAAAACCGATTGTTCACTTGGTCCTCTAACCCAGAATGTTACCGGTCTATTATTCTAGATGAGATGTAATTTTTCAAGTTGAAAGTTGAATAAAGCTCTTGCGTTATGGCTTAAAAAAATCACTAAAATGTTTATTTCTTATATATTTATACCTTACTTATTTACGGTCATGTAATAACTTGTATTTAAAATTTATATGCATTTTCCTGACTCATCTATGTGTATTTTATTTTTTTTCCACTACACCAATGGGTTTCCAAAGCATGTCTGATACTCTTTATAATACAGACATTAATTATAACGGACCATTGTCTTGTATATATATTTAGTATTACATTATACGGTAAGATGACACATTTCAAGCTTCAAAGGCATACAGTCCCATGGTAGTAAGTTAATTCAAACATTGGCTACATCAGGTTTGATTACTTGAATTGAATTGGAGTAAAAATTTTGCCCCTCTATCCATTCCTTTTTGAAGCACATGACTTTAGACATTCAAGGCAGACAGAATAACGAGTGACAAGATTTCGTTCACGCTGCAGTCTGCGCAGCCCTTGACAATAATCACCTAAAACTAATCAAGATGCGTGCTTGGGATGCACAAATTTGTTGATTCTAAGGCTAAAAATTCCAAATACTTACATGTACAGAAAGAAGGAATTAAATTAGACTAATCACTTATTAAACGGTTCCAATCCATAGAAGTTGTTATCTGTAAGCAACCCTCCAAACAGTGGATGCAGTTTATGAGAACTTAATCTACAATCAAAGAATGATTATGGGGCAATGAGGCAGGAAATTCTGTTTCTGCTTAGCCACATAATCATGCATGTAGTAAGTCAATGGATTTAGTATCTAGACAGACGATTTTAACTTACTTGTTGATAACATCCTTAGAGAGATATTCCAAAGCTTTTAAGCGACAAAATTTCCAATCCAAGACCCTCGCCTACCAAACCCAGAGCATCAATCAAGGACCTCGTCAGACGCTGCCTCTTTTCTTTGTTTTTTTTTTTTCCGAGGTCCCCTTTAATTTATTTGCCAATCTATACACGGTTCTATGACATGGACCCAAACCAAGAGGACCTGCTCTCGTTTCGGTGTCATTGATCTCATGTCTTCCCTTCAAATTAATTTAGAAGCAAAACTCTGTTCCCCTTCTTCACGTTTCACTCACCATCCCTGATGAACTTCTGCCGTTAGAGAGCGTGGACGGTATGATTAAATCTTTATAAGCCACCAGCCAACTGCTATAGTCTTTCAGCTGCTTTCATCACCACCACCACCACCACCACCACCACGGCCGCTGCTGGCTTAAATTAATATTACGGAGATGAGTCAAAACGACGTCCTGTCAGCAAAAGGGAGCATACCCTTTTCATGGGAGAACAAACCAGGGCTCTCCAAGGTGGTGACACATCATGACAACTCTGCAGAAACGACGCCAGATGTTGTTAAGCTACCACCGCCACCTTATTACTACTCGGGTAGCCCCAAAGCTCGAAGTCCAGAGCTACAGATTCCACTTCCTCCATGCCCGTTTCTGCCTCCCTCTGCATCTAAAAGTTCTTCAAGGAAGAGTCTTAGAAGACAAGAGGACCCTTTTCTAGCTGCCTACAAGGAGTGCACCAAAAGCGTTAAAAACAGCAAGTCGTACAAGGACAGTAAGAAAGATTTTGTGAAGAAGAGCATGTTCCGGCTTTCTTGTAAGCACTCCTGTGCAGTCAGAGACGATAGCTTGGTGAAGTTGTCTCATCTTCCTCTTCCTGGAACTCCAGGAGAGAAGTTCTAGTTTAGGCGAGGTAAATTGAAGGGACAACATAATACACAAGGTTCATTACAGGGAGGATTAGACATGGATACATGTGTCACAATTCCATTTGTCAATGTGTTTGTAATAATTTATCTTCCTCTAAATTCCCATTCTCTGTAATGATAACAAAGGGTTTGATTTTATTACTCTGGATTTCTTTCTCTTTTTACTTATTCTTTAAGCAGATTAAATAAACATTGTTAGCTGTATCAGAATCCAATGGAGGACCGTTCCCATTCGACAGAGATTCTCAACCCCTGTACTCCATCAGGATAACCTTATTAGTCTTCTGAGCTACCCTGTGATTGACTCTGTGAGCACCAAAATAAGGTCTTCATTTGTGTATAGACTAGCTCAAACTTGGCCTTGTGGCAAGCAAAGGGAAAGACTGCAAAATCGACCTGGGAATGCACAAGGCATCCGCCATCTCCAACGCTGTGTCCAAGCGCTTTTACTAGAGCGCCATGCCATCTGCAAGGGCTACACCAACCCCCCTTTTGCTATCCCAAAAGCAAAACAACCACTGATGTCACAGACTTAGAACTGAGTAAGCTACCACATCAAGAGTGCCCCAATTAGGTTTTATAGAACCACCTTGACAATCAGTGTGGAGTTTTTGGTTATGCTCAGTTGCGTTTGGCATGCTTTCCTGAGATTTTTCTCCCCACAATCAGTGTGGAGTTTGGATGTGTGAAAATTATTGAAGCAGAAAATTATACCTTAAAAATTATTGAAACTTCTTCTTGGACTAAAAATAAATTGACATTCTACCTTCAAAATCATCATCTTTGGCTCAAATCTCCTTCAATGAATCAGTCAAAAGAGCATGCTGACGATGACCCAGTTTAGTTGAGAGGAAGAGACAGCGTACCTAAAAAAATGGAGACGCGTGCTGGAACTGCAGGCTCTTTGATAGTAAGGTTAGTGGACCTCATGTCATGTACCTATATCCTCTTCCTCCCCCCCCCCCCTTCTCCTCTAGCATTTGGTCAAATGCTCTGACCATCGGAGTTAATGGTTCGATCATTTGGGTCAATGGTTTATTGATCAAATCAATGGTTTTTGACCAAAAAATGGTTTTGGGATTAAAAGGAACCGATCATGTGACCAATTCCCTGAATTTCCAGTCCAATCCGATTTTGAAAACACTGTTTAATTATTTGTAATTATAATTTGCACTTCTATGTGAAATTTGCACTTTTCATCTTATTAGCATTCATTGTAAGTACAAATTTTGCATTTATGGTTCAGTTTGGAAAGAGTATTAATATAAATATGTACGGTTCAAATACAAGGTTTTGCACCATATATATTTGTAGTTGTACTCTTTTCACAACTCAGTTTGCAAATAACATAAATACAAATATGTTCAATGCAAAAAATAAAATAAAATAAATTTGAGTCTATTTTGTCCTTTTTTTATTGTTTGTTAGAACCAATAATGATGGACATTCTACCTCTTTCAACTCATTTAAACATATGGAATGGGAAAAAGGATGAAGATATAAAAAAGTTTAAAACTTAGATTTTGGAGATATAATAAATGAGTGGAAATTTTTGTCTCATAAAATTTCAAAAATGTGAATAGAGTTTAAAATTTCAAAAATTGTCTCATAAGTACAAGGTACCTCTCCATCACAAATGAAAACATGGGGAGCTAAGTTTCACTACCCCCAAACATACAGAATAGTTTATTTATTTTTTTTTTTCCCACAAGTAAAAACTAACCAATATTGTTGGTTAAACCAGGTTCACCAATTCTTTTCCCACAAGTAAAAACTTGTAACCAATCAACCGACATTACTGTGTGACATTTTGATAAGCTTTTGTTTTTGATTTTTCGCTTTTGAAAGCCCTAAAAAAAGCTTTGTTTGCTTGGTAGTGGGCTAGCGACTAGTTCTTGAAGCCAAAGTCCGCAAAGCAAAAGCTAATTAAGGACCAAAATCCCAATGTCAAAATAATAGACTCCAATTTGTTGGTTTGGGGCTTTTTAAGTGAAGCAACTTTGTGCACTTTGGACTCTCTTGATCCCAAACCGATCTCCGACAATAATCTTATTCTTCTTCTGCTTCTTCTTCAACTCTTTTTATTCTTTTTCTTCCCATCTTTTCCTGCAATTTGCAGATGATTACATCATTTTTGTTGAGCCTATTATTCCTATTGGGATAAAAAATAAAGAGATTCTATCTGAACTTGCAAGGACACCTGGCCAGAATCCCAACTTCAACAAATCGATAATTCAATTCTCAAAGAATATTCCTCATAAATTATAGAAAATCATGGTTCTAATCCTGAAAATTCCGATCAAAGCTTATTCAAATATTTACTTGGGAGCCCCTATATTTAAGAGTCACTAAAGCCACCTTTTTTCAGAATGTAAGGGAAAAGGGTTTGCAAGAGACTTGCTGGGTGGAAAACATACTTTGTCTCTATCCAGGAGTAACTTCTATGATGCCTCAGTGTGTTGTGAGGTATTTTAGAATTTCCCATAACACTATTGAAGAAATAGACAAAGCCCAGAGAAATTTTATATGGAATAATTCTTCGGAAAGAAAGCCCATTCATTTAATGAAGTGGGATAAAGTTTTTTCCCCAAAAAGTTGGGGGGTGGGGGGATATTGGCTTGAGGAATCTTAAATGAGTTAATGAATCTAGTCTTTCAAAGCTGGGGGGTGGAAGATATTATTTGAAAAAGAAAATCTATGGGTCAAAGTGGCGAGGGGAAAGTATTTGAGAGATGGAAACTTGTGGGAAGCAAAGGTTGAGAACAGTATTTAATGAGCATTGAGAGGTATATTAAGTGTTAAGTCTTAGAGATTTATTGAGAAAGGGATTAATATGGGAAGATGGGAATGGTAGTTCTGTCAAATTTTGGACTATTAGATGGGTTAGTGAAGAACCCCTTGCTGCCTTGCAGAGAGCTTAAAACCCAGTTCATGGTGAAGAAGAGAATGCTCTCAAAAGTGATTTCATTGACCAAGAAAGAGGAGCCTGAAGGAGAACAAAATCTAAAGTCTGGTTCTTTTAAATAGTTGGAATAAAATCAAATCCATTTTTATTATAGTGGAGCCAAGAGAATACCAGATGATTTGGAGTCTGAACCCAAGTAATGTTAAAACCATGAAACCGGCTTATAAGTTGAAGTGTGGCACTTTTGTCACTAGGGGTAACTTAGTGAACTAAAAGGGATTAGTTCGGTGACAATGAGGACCTTAATCATATGTTTAGGAATTGTAATTTCTCCTCCCGAACCTGTAACGTAATGAACTCGAATCTTGCTACGGTAAATGATCCTTGCGCTGATATGTTAGAATGGTTGACAGAGATTCATAAGAAATATCTAGTGGAAAGGAATAACTTAAAAGAGAAGCGTGTTTACATCCTTTCACATATTTGGAAGAGTAGGAACCAAAATAACGTTTGATGACGAGGAGACCCCCCCACCCCACCCCACACTCAAATAGTTATGGAAAGATCTATTAAAGCCTTATTAGAATTCAAGGAACTTGTTGAAAAACCTAGTGTTTTTAAGGAGGATAGGAATTGGAAATTCGTATCATGGCTCCCCCCCCCCCCCCAATCCTGGGTCTGTCAAGATTAACTTTAGTGCTTCTTGCAACCAAAAACAGAAGTTGTTCAGTGGTTGCTATTGTGAGAGACCATTTAGGCAAGTTTATGGATTGCAAAGGCTAATCCTTAGGCACCTCTTCTATTAATGCAACTAAAGCTTGGGCGGCATAGAAGCTCACAACTTGGCATGCAATTTTAAAGACTGTGAATCATTATTGGAGGGGAAAGGCCAAACTTCTCTTCCGTGAAACCTAAGGAGTATCGTGATTGATTGCTTGCATTTGAAGGAGAACCTCACGAATGGGGTGAACTACAAACACGTGTATAGGGATGTTAATCAAGCGGCATATTGGCTTGCTAATAAGGCTCAATTTTTGTCTAGTGGTTTTATTGTCTTAGATGAAAGTCTTCCAATGTGGTTTTAACTTTTAATCACTACTTTTTCTTTCTTTCTTTTTATTGGGGGGGCAATACTCCTCAGTCCTCATTGGCACAACCAAGGAGATCAATTGCTAATAGTAGGGCCTTCATTCTTCGATTTCAAAATTGTGATATTGTGTTTTAGGGAAAGAATTATAATGTAGTTGTTCATCAACTAGCCAAATTTTCTATTGGCCATATTTATGTAGTTATTTGGAGTCATTGTAATCCCTTCCATTTTGAGAGAAAACGATCAACAATGTAGCTTCCATATAATGGATAATGGAATTGTTCACATGCTTTCTTGTTCGGAAAAAAAAATCCAATTTGTTCGGTTTAGATTTCAAAACGGTGTTGGATAATTAGATATTGTTAGTGGTTGTAGTTAGTCTTTTTATTCTAAATAGAGTCTAGCCATGGCATAAAAAAAAAAAAAAAAAAGGTGTGGTGTCTAAAATTCTAACAACCAATCAATCAAATACCATTCAGCTGCAATGTTTTCAAGACCCAACTGTAAATGCAAAATACTTGTTAATGAGCATTGCATCAACTATTCAACTTAAAAATGAAAAAAAAAAAGCAATAAATTGGGCATGACTCTAATATCATATATTCATCTTATTACATAAAAATAATTGTGATAAGTGAGAGTTATTGTTATTAACGATGTTAAGATTAAATGGGGAAAAAAGTAAACTAAGGTTGGTCATTCGAATGTAGAAAAAAATTATTTTCCTAAGGTTCAGATGTCGTTCAATGTTACCTTCGAATTCGAACGGTACCTTTGAACACCAAAAACTCTTCCAAAAAGTTTAGTGGTCCTGCTAACTACGAGTACATTCAAAGGAGTCTGGAAATGGTATGGGCAGCGGTGCTCTTCGAATAAGAAATAAACACGCCATGGCCACCTCGTTTATAGAGTATAAGCTAAAACTTTCATTAAATTATAATATTTTTATTTTTAAAATTAAAAAATGGTAAAAGTGAGAAAAGGAGAGGGAACCCAAGTCTTTTAAGATTTGCTGCCTTTGGGACTCCAAAAGGAAACTTCATTAAACCAAAGTGCTATAATGATGACCACAGAAGACCATCCTCTTCAACCTTAAGCTAGTAGGGGTGAAGCTTGCCGTTTGTGCTTAAATAATATATGTAGCTTCATGTTGGATGGAACTACAAGAGGTTCTCGTGAAGTATTCTCAAATCTAAGACCTGGCGGACGAGGGACGGAGAGAGATCTGTGAACAATTCGAACTCTTACTTCCCCATTCTTCTTCATTTTTACATGAAGCATAGGATCTCTTGGAATCCAAATGTGAAGTTCAGGCCTATTCGGTAGGATAGAAAATGGAATTACTTCAACAGATTCCACATATACAACGATGATTGCATCCTCTTCTCTCCAAGCAAACACGAAGGACTGCATACCTCTTTACAGGATTATCAACACCAGGGGAAAGTAAAATCAGAACCAAATCCTTTATTATCATGGTATGATGTTAGAAGGCCGAACATCTCAGTCATTGATTCCTGACTACGAGTTGCAGAGCACATTCTAAAATGTCTGAAATTCATGTATTTAAATCTTACAATCCTTTTTTTTTTTGCATTATTTTCTTCATTGATATTTCTTTTCCTCGATTACAGTTGCATCAACTCTGTTCTTGTCGTTTTTGGACTGATGAAGAACAAGACATGTGACTCATTATTGAACCTTTTGAATATCTAAAGAATATTGAATCCCTGTTTATATTTCTAAGAGTTCGGGCTGTAAAGATTCAAGTAACTAAACAAGTAGATTTTCCACCCCGATCTTAGGCTTGAAAAAATAAGGTTTTCTGCAAGTCATTAATGGTGGATAGTGATGAGGGGTAATTTGGCCCAACCAATGAATGGCATGATGACACGTGGAGCGATCCATCGACTTGGTGACACTTCAGCACTCTCAAACACCTCAGCAATCTTAGTCTACTTCAGGTCACTCAGCCAAGACACCGGGGCTCAAGCAGCTCGCCACACTCACCGGCCCCGCCTAGGTGACACATAATCTCCTTCTAGAAGTGAGCTAGTTGTCACCAATCTCATCGGGATCACGGCGTACACCAACGGACTTTATCTTCATCCCGCCTGAATTGGATGAACTTAGATGAGCCTTATCAACTTACTCAGAGTCCATCTTCGGGAGTGGAACCGACTTTGGGTTAGGCGAGCCAGTGATCTCGGACACACATCATGAGGCCCACGACAATTTGCCTATATAAAAGCTTTGCCTCCAGCCTCATAAGGTACATGCGATTTAGCTCTCTCATACCATTACTCTCAACAATCTCTTTCGTTAATTTAAGCATCGGAATGCCCACACCGGGTAAAGTATCCCAAGAGATCTAATCCTCGTGTCTTGTAATTCAACCTAGTTACATAGCAGTTCGATGTAACTACCTTCCAATAAGGAGTGACCTGATCACGCATCATCAAATAGCATTGTGCTTTAGTGGTGTTTTTATTTGTAGTCTTAAGTCAGGAAGTCTGAAAATATTTGGGTTCTCTCCATTTATTTTTCCTTTTAAACTTTTTTTTTTGGTTTTAAAAATAAAAATATTGTTAGTTAACCAAAGTTTTACCGTTTGGTACTCATCCACACATGAGAGCACATGAGAGTAGGGTGCACATGTAAACACTAGACGTGTTCATTTCTGATTCGAAATGCACCCCGGCCCACACTGAGTGGAGGAGATCCAGACTCCATTAAAAGTTAGTAGACAAAATTTCTTGGATGCATTTACCCTCTACTAACCTCAAATCCTCTTACATTCTCTAGTGTGTAAGGTGCCAATCGGTTGGTTGATAAGGCTATGTTTGGTTTGAAGGAAAAAGTTAGGGAAGCCTATACAAGGTTAATTTGTAAAGGTTACCCTACCTTTCATTTCCTCACTTTTTTCTTCAAACAAAACACAACCTAAGGTCTCTTGTTGGTTGTAGGTAGGGGTGTCCACGGTTCGGTTAACCGAACCATGACACTTTTTTGTAAACCGACCTGGTGGTACTGGTTTTTTCAATTCTCCAAACTGAAATCGAACTAGTACCACCAGTTAACCGGTCCACTAGTTTCAGTTTTTTATCGATTCGGTTCTTCAGTTTTTCGATTTTTTATATTTATAATATTTATTATACAAAAATATATATAATATTATATTATAAATAATAAATGATATATAATATATTATAAACATTTGAAAAATATATATTATTATTGAAATTGGTTTACTTGAAAAGTGGTATTTTCTATGATTTGAATGTTTAATATTATTTATAATTTTTACATATTTTATTAGTCTTTTTTACATAACATTGAAATTGTTGAATGTATCATCCCAAACTCCCACTTATTACTACTATACATTTTTACAATCACTGTTCTAATTTGTACAAATCTATAAAAATTTACGAGGCCTAAAAATCAATAATCCAAAAAAACAATTTTTTTTACACAATTCAAAGAATTTGAATTTGACGCAAAAACCTGTTATCACGGTTACCCTGCCCCACATCCATTGAATATACATGTACCGAATATATTGGCGTCTTAGCGATGTGCGGTCAGATGTCATGCTCTCAGTAGGGGTGGTCATTTCAGCCCAGCCTGCATAAGCCTGGTCCGGAAATTTTGGGCTTGGGCTGAGTTATGTGTTTAGGCCCGGCCTGGGCCCAAGCCCACATCAGGCCCGCAAATTTTAGGGTCAGCCTTAGGTTTAATACTTCAAGCTCGACCTGGCCCGTATATATTTAAATTTGTACATTTTGTGTATAATGTATGCATATGTATACATGTTATTTTACATTATATTATATGTTTTATATATAAATATTATATATTATATGTAATATTTTATATTAAATAATGTATAGAATAAGTTTATATACATGTTATGTCATTTAATATAAAATACTATAGATATGTATGTTTTTTATATGAAAGACATTGGCCCAGAATCATGTATGGCCTGGCCTGGGCCTATGTAGACCTAAGATAGGGCTTATGTCTCAGGCCCAGGCCTAAGCTATAGCCCATATGATAAGTGCAAAGCCCAGCCCAACCCATGATCACCCCTAGCTCTCAAACTTATCACAGTAGTTGAGTTGAGCCTACATGGATACAATGTTTTTTTGGTAATGCGTGGTTTGTAAGGAGTACAAATGCAAATACTTATAGTATAAATACATAAAATAATACAAAATATAAGATTTTACACTCTACATATTTGTATTTGTACTATTTCCAAATTGAGCCTAATGGATAGAGGTATAAAGCGGGTCGTGCCGCCCGACACAACCCAGCACGAATTTGGACTGGCTCGGCACGACTGGCATGACAGTTCGCGGGCCGTGCCAGACCCGACATCGTGTGGGTCGTGCCAAGCCCAAAATCGTTCAGGTCATGCTGGGCCGGGCTGACACGACACGACTGAGTGGGCCGTGCCACCCGTAGGCTGCGTGCTGGCACGATCCAACTTGCAGCCTAGCCTAGTACAACTCATATATACTATTTATATATTTGTATATATCTTATATGCATTTATATAATATTATATAAATTATAATTATATAATAATATATAGTATATATTATATTAATAAAATAACTAAAATTTTTAATTTTATTATACTAATTTGTTTAAGTATTTTATATATAAGCAAATTTATACATAAAAATTCATATAAAATTAAAATTTAAAGTTTTTTTGTCAATTTTTTTTAAATAAATAGCTTTGACCCAATACACGGTCCAACCTAACCCAAGACTCGGCTTACGGCATGACACAGGCGTAGGCTGTGGGCTATGCCATGCCGACCCCCCAAGTTATCCCTGGGGCGGCACGACGTGCACTTTGCACCGGCCGCCCATGGGCCGTTCAGCCTAGCACTCTCATTTTACACCTCTACTAATGGATTCATACGATGCGAAGGGTTCTATGTTCTCACGTAGTATCGTACTCAAACCTACTATGATCATAATCATTGTGAGATGGGCGGTGAAGATGTTTAATTGTTTAGCATTCGCACGATTGGAGAAAACGCGCATGCGCTACATAACTGGTGTCCGTGTCTATGTTCTTGCATGTAATTAAACCTGAGCTTAGTAAGCTAGTTGGAGTGAATTCGAGAGGGAGATGATCAGTATAATAGAGTCATGACATGCAAGGAGATGATCAGTATAATAGAGTCGATAAAATAGAAAACATATAACAATTGAAAGACTTTGTGATAGAAAACTTAATAGTAGTACTTACAGAAATTTAGCTCACACATGTACAATAGCACACTCTCACAATGTTATAAGAAATCTCTCGAAAACAAAACACTCAAGTCACTCGGAAAAAAAAAAAATTATTACACTACTTGTAAAGACTTATAGACTTCTCTTCAAATCTTGCACCCAAAACTTTGTACACCCTCTACTTGAGATATGGGAGATTTATATAGAGGTGGCCAATGTTTTCATAGCGATATCGCTTTAAGCTACTTTATTCGATCTTATCTCTAAGGCTTTTATAATTGAGATGCCTCTTGACATTTTCTTATTGTGCACCTTAATCATTGAGATGTTACCTTATCATCATCTTGTCCTATTAGGAACAACTGTCGAAACTTTGACTGTTTCGGATTAGATGGAATCCTCAATTAGTTTTTTTTTTAGCAACTTTAGTGTTTTTTTTTTTTTCCAAGAGATTTCTTATAACATTGTGAGGGTGTGTTATTGTACCTATGTGAGCTAAATTTCTATAAGTACTACTATTAAGATTTCTATCACAAAGTCTTTCAATCTTTATATGTTTTCTATTTTATCGACTCTATTATACTGATCATCTCCCTACAACAATAGCAGTCATAATACCAAGAATGGTACCTGTGGTGGCAAAAACAATCTTGATGAAGCCAGAATAGAGAAGAAAACAACGCAGAACATTTCTCGACAAGAGTGGATTGAGTAGTTGTAAGTGTCCAGTTAGTGTAGTTGAAACAGTTTCTACGAGGGTATTTGTTACTAAGGCCAAAGTAATAGAAGAAACTCAAACGTGAGTGAAAGTGATCTTCATGAAACAACAACAGCAACAACATGAGGAAAAGCAAGCCATGTCTCACTGTCACACATTTGAGTGGTTAAAGGAGCTCTTGATTACAGATGTGCCACGGGAAGCTCAATAACAAGTCTCTCCCGTGTTTATTCCCATTTTTGTCATTTTAGGTTTTTTTAATCCAAAATTAATTAAATTTTATGTTGTTTGTCATTCAAAATTCACTTACTTCAAAATTTTTGAGGTCCGTGTATACTACTCCTCATTGTGAGATTGTGCTGTTGTCATTCTGATAACAATCGTGCTGTGATGTGGCACGACCGTGAAGGTTGATTGATCGTGTTTATGAATGTATACATTTATATAATATTATATAAATTATGATTATATAATAATATATTAATAAAATAAATAAATATTTTAATTTTATTATACTAATTTATTTAAGTATTGTATTAATAAATAATTTTATATATCAAAATTCATATAAAATTAAAATGTGAAGTTTTTTGTCAATTTTTTTAAATAAATAGCTTTAACTCAATACACGGCCCGACCTAACCCAAGACTCGGCCTACACCACGACACGGGCCTGGGCCGTGCCGACCCCCCAAGTTATCCATGTCGCACTCCCGTTTTACACCTCAATTTAATCGATTCATACGGTGCGAAGGGTTCTATGTTCTGGCGCAGTACCGTAGTCAAACCTACTGTGATCATAATCGTTGTGAGATGGGCGGTGAAGATGTTTAATTGTTTAGCATTCGCACGATTGGAGCAAACGCGCACGCGCTACATAACTGGTGTCCGTGTCTATGTTCTTGCATGTAATTAAACCCGAGCTTTGTAGGCCGGTTGGGGTGAATTCGAGGGGGAGCATCGAAACCAAATTAGGGTGTTTCGGCCCTGTGACCTAGTATAAATAGCTTGATCGCAGTTTTTTTTCTCTCTGAGCATGCGAACGCGCGGAGACAGTTGCAAAGCACTGTAAATCTAGCCAGCTCTAATTCGAATCCTGAAATTGGTACCGTATCATATTATGTCGACTTTCTTTCTTTCTTTTTTTTTTTGATTCGATAAATTTGATAATATAGTATTCGTTTTTTTTTTTTTTTTTTCTTTTTAAGTCTCCATCTCTCGTTTTCTTTTTTAGAATTATTGTTCATCTTTACTTTTGCCGAAGTATCTTTTCTGTGTTGAGATGGACTACCCTTAGATACGCTGGAGCTATAGTGGCGTCATGGAGCAATGCACAAGCTAGCAAGTAAGGGCCTATGTTGTTAGAGGCGCAGGGAGGTTCTGGTTAAGGACTAGAATTAGGGTTTGAGTTATTGTCTAGAGGAGGGTTCCGGATTAGGGTTTTTTTTTTTTCGTTAAGGATTAATTTAAGTTGCGACATGTTATTTATCTGTGGAGCTTGAAGTGGTCGGTTTTAAGTAGGTCATTGTTACTTGTGATATTTGTTTTCAGTTCGTAGATGGTTTGGTTTTTGTTATTCATTGTGTTCTTTGCAAGTTAGGCTGCTTTTGTTTGCTCAAGTAGTATTTTTTTCTTTACAAATATCTTTCCCATTCTTTATATAATAAATTCATTGGAGGAAAAACGAGTATTAAAGGAAGAAAATGTTTAATTTGTCCAAATTGCATGTACAATGGCTTAAAAAAAGAAGAAAAAATATGCATGTACAATTGTCCAATTGTGACTGATGAGTTTGTCATGTTTCTATCTGGGAATGCTAAAGATTTATGTTCAGGAAGTCCAACAAGCCCAGTGTCTTGACGTTTTTATAGGACCATAGTCATTGATTTTTGTTTTTTGTTTTTTTTTTTAATCTAGAATTCTCATATAATGAACTTAACAATTCTTGGGGGTGGGGGGTTGGCGTATTGAAGAGTTTCTTAACATAATGAATATGGTTTCATGAGTGAGGAACATAAGTTTACCCGTTTTCTTTCATTGTGACCCTAGTTGCTGAAATTAGAAGGGTTTATTTTGTTAATGCTAGATGATATCTTTATGTTATTGACCTGACAAATGTTAGTCCTCAGTCCTAACCAACACTCTTCACACCATAAAGAAGAGAAAGGAAAGGTCTTGGTAATTGGTATATGTAGAAACTAGAAAGATACCATAAACCTTGCTTCCCATGGTAGCTCGTAAATGTTATGGAATTAAATACCTTCCTGCTGGTTTGAAAACAACCTCTTTAATGGCAAGATGTCTCCAACCTGATTTAGAGTTGTATGTAGTTGTTTTTTAAACAGATAAATGGATAATATTGCATTACAGTGGCAAGAAAATGGAGAAATAAACCCAATGACAGGATCCAGAGCATTGATGTCACCAAGCATGTATTGTTTTATAGCAACCATATTTTTTTCATAGAGTGATCAGTGCTGTAATCAACCATTTTGCTGATTTCAGTTGCCTTTCTTGAATTGAGATGATGGACTAATATGCTATTTTCCATGAGAAAGTGTTTAACTGCATTCAGTTTCCATTTTAGTGCTCAGAGCTATCTCTTAGGGTCATTCCAAATTCCGGTACTTGAAGTACCTTTGGAACTAGCACAGATGATAACTTTCTAAAAGACCACCACTTCATACCTCCTTACTTATATCATCCCTCCCATCTGTTTCTCAACTTATGGGATAACCTAAAAAATGTAATTTTAAGAAGATAAACAAAACATGCTAATTAAAAAAAAGATAACAACATGTGGTGGTATTGTCAAAACTCAAAAGTGTTGCCTAGGCATCACAATAAAGGTGTTTTGGAGGCCTATTGCCTAGAATAAACAACTAGGCGAGTAGTAAAGTTATAAGCATCCTAACGGGGGCATGTATGATTATGCCCCTTTTTATATGCTGATTGGTTTGGGCTTTTATTTATAAAGGCCATTACCTAATATTGGCCCCAGCTATCTGGGACCTTGGGAAGGGCCACTTGGATTATGGGTCTAACTATTGATCCCTCTGTTTTTCTTTTTCTGGCACAAAGTTGCTGCTTTTTGATTCAAATTCACAGCATCAAACTTGTCAGCCCCAGATTTTACCATTGGACCAGGCAATGTCCCCTATTGGCTTTGCTCTTTAAGAGGAAGCATCATAGACTCCCATTTGTTTGACTTTTTTCCTAGTTGGGTTTTAAATTGAGAGATCTATAATATTCCATGCTCTTGGTTCCTACTCTCGTTGATATTTCATGAACCTATTTCTTGTCCCATGCAGTTCAACTTTCTTTTTTGATAGACAAAGAAACTTTTATTAAAAATTAATCAGATTGTGTACATACAGGCATCTCAAAACAAAAAGAGACGGGAGATGCGACCTTAGGTACAAATCAGCTTACAATTGAACCCAAAACATAGATTCCCTAAAAACCTATTGCTTAGCTAAAGTGTCTGCTAAGCCATTAACTGACCTCTTTTGCCACTGTATTCTCACAATCATATTAGAGGTCATTAGTTTGAATTTCTTCGTAGTTTCCTTTTAGGTCCAAATAACAGAGTCTGGATCTATTAGCCACCCAACTACCATCTTGGAATCCCCTCAATTATCAATCTGTCCACATTTAGCTGTTCTGCAAACTGCACCCCCTGCAGGACTGTTTGGAACTCGGCAAAGATAGAGTCCCCTAGGCCAACTGGGTCTGAAAACAATGAAATTATATTCCCGTCTTCATCCCTTATCACACCCCTACACCTGATGCCCACGGGTTTCCGAGACTGCTGCCATCAAAGTTAGGCTTTAGAAACCCTTCTTCCAGTTGATCCCATGCTGGATTAGGTTTGGCTTTTTAGTGTTTGAAGAAAGTGCAACCTCTCCCCAATTCTGCCAGATATCATCAAAGGAGAATGGGGAGAACAATTTTAAGGTTTTAACCCATCGCATAGCCCTTGTTTTGATGCAATCCCATAGAGCCTCTGGGCTTATTTCCTTCTTATTGAAGAATCTGGAATTCTCTTCTTCCCAAATGGTCCAAACCAACACAACTTTTGAACACCTCCACATAATTCTACCCCTCCACTTAGATCAGATGAAGGGAGAAGGGGTGAAAAGGCCAGTGACCTGCATAGGTGCTGACCACCTACACCCAAAAAGTACAAGTATTTTTCCCAAAGGCTTTCAACCATCAGGCAGGTGACAAACAAATGAAAGCAAGTCTCTCCACTGGCTTTACAGGGGATATACTAGTTTGGGGACAAAGACAAATAAAGACTAGACCTTTTGATTTGTAGAGCATCTAAGGTTTAACTTTACATGGTAGACTTCCTAACAGCTCACACTAACCTTAGGTGGGACAGGTTTGGCCTCGACTTCTTTGGAGTGGAAAGAGGGGGTTGAAGAGTTTAAGCACATGGAGGAAAAGAAGAGGCATAGGTGAAAACACCTTTGGGGTGAGGGGTCCAAATTCTAGAATCCGACAAAGATGGATCTAAAGTAAAAGGCTCAAGAACTTTCAGAAGCAAAGCAACCTGGTCAAACTCATGGTCCTTTAGATGTCTTTTGAAACCTAAGTCCTAACTATTACCAGTTAAAGGGGAAAAGATGCAGCCCTTTGGATGGGTTCGTTTTTAAACAATGACAAGGAATACAAAGAGGGATAGAAGTCCTAAATGGTAGAATTACCTATCCAAAGATCTTCTCCGAATAAAATTTTGTCTCTAGTGTAGACATTGTCCCTAGTAAGGCTTAAAAACTGAGGAAGAATGCCATGAAATGGCTTTCCAAGGTGATGGCAGCTTCACTCCCCATCTCAAATTTCTTGCCATTTGAGGATCCTCTCCTTCACAGAAAACAATTGTGTCATCTGCAAATTGTAGGTGAGTCACTGAAATGTTCCTACCAATCCTCAAACCTCTACAAAGTCTTCTTTCGTTAATAGCCTACGAAACACATCTGCCACCAACTCACCAAGGTTAAAAGAAAAGGTGATAGGGGGTCTCCCTGCTTGTGGGAAGCAATCTTTAACTGCCCCGTTAAAAATAACTGAATAATGGCATGTTTGTTACCAACCATCAATCCATGCACACCATCTATCCAGTATCCACGAACCCACAATTCCTTAAGACCTCAAGTAGAAAAGACCAATCAACCACATATGCTGTCAAACATTTGTTCTCTATATATTTGCGTTTCCCCTAATCATATGGAGCATCTTTCTGGAGATTACAAATTTACAATTGGTGTCATTTTTTTCCTTTCTCAATCAAGTCATAGTTAAATGCTTTTCTTTTTGGTGGGCTAAAAATGTGGTTTCTTTTTTCCCTATTGATTTTCTTATGATACAATAATCTCTAGTGATTTCTCTTTTGATGCAACAATTTTGAAGGTCTTAAATTTTTGTATATATGTTTCAGATGCTTGCCTTTTGAAGAAATGGCCAATAATCCTCAATCATCTGGAGCACAGGTAGTGTAGTTTTCTTTCATTCTTTAGAAACTGCTATTTGTTTAGCTTTTTACTAAACCCTGATGAATCAATCAACATTTCTATGAAAAGCCACTTCGGCCGCCTGTAGTTGGTTCAGCTGGACCTCCTCAAAATTATGGCCCTCCCATGTCTATGCAAGTAGGTTTTTCTTTTGAGTTTTCTGTTTTTATCTCTCCTTTTATATTAATAGTTTCTTCTCTTAAAAGCTAACACATTGTAATGCATGCTATTTTGCAATTCAATCTTCATTGCAGTTTCGACCTGTAGTTCCAATGCAACAACCACAGCCATTTATTCCAGCTGCTTCTCAACAGTTTCGCCCTGTGAGCCAAGGTATTTCTGTATCAAATGTTGGAACACCTCCTGCTCAAGGTCAGCAACTCCAGTTCTCTCAACCAACACAACAGTTGCCTCCAAGGCCTGGTCAGCCAGGTTCTGGCCCACCTTCATCACAGGCAATTCCAATGCCTTATCCTCAGCCAAACAGGCCTATTTTATCTGTGTCATCACAGCCTCAGCAAAATGCTCAACCTATGTCTGGTATAGGTGGCATGGGCATGCCTCTTTCATCATCATATACTGTAAGATATTGCTGCTGCTTTCGTGGTTGTTGTTACACATTTTAAGTATTGGTGAAGCTTCTTATTTTTTTGATTTCATGTCGTTGCATTGTTGCAGTTTACAATATCGTCTTATGGCCAGCCACAAAGTAACATTAATACCTCTACCCAGTACCAGCCGGTATCGCAAATTCATGCACCTGTAGTACCAGCTGCAGGACAACCTTGGTTGTCATCTGGAAGCCAGAGTGTACCTCTTGTTACACCTGTGCAGGCGAACATTCAACAGCCTTCAATTACAGCTGCTCAAGTTCCGGTATGGTCTTTTTCATTATATTCTTCACTTGGTTGTTGGTTATTGATTATATATGAATCTTATACTGATTTACCAAAAGGAAAGTCCCTTTGATATGTCTTTTTCCTTTTCTTTACTTTCTTTTCCCCCTTTGCAATATATGCTTTTCTTGATTATGTTTTTCTCCTGTTTTGGAATTTCAGGCAACATCTGCTCAGCCAAGTCCTGCTCAACAGTCTTCATCAGATTGGCAGGAGCATACTTCAGCTGATGGTAGAAGGTACTGATTGTTATTGGCAGATTGATTGTTAGTAGTTGGTTTTGGTGACTTCTTTTCATGTTCATTTGTTGTAAGCTTTTAGTTTTTTTTTTAATATAATTTTGCACACAATAATTACAGATATTATTACAATAAGAAGACCCGTCAATCTAGTTGGGAGAAGCCCGTAGAATTAATGACCCCTATTGAGGTGAGTCATGCTACCTAATATTTGTTTCACATAATGAAGAGCTTCATCTCATATTCCTTGTCAATCACACCATTGATTGCTTTGAAAGTTGAATTCACGTCTCCCTTTGTGGTTGTTGGCAATAGTAGCTGTGCTTATATTGTGGAACATTGTTTTATGCGGATTATCTGTTTGTTTGCATGTTCTTCCTCTGGTCTGTAGATGTCATGGCAAGTCAGGAGAAAAAAAAGACTGCTCTGTTTGCTCACATTTGAAGGCGGGGTTTTGCTTTCTCAAGGCAGGCAATGATTGCTATTTACTTTTTATTTTATCATGTAGAGTCATTTCCTATGAATTGGTGGTTGGATATGATTTGTCATGGCAAGGGTTTAGTAAAGGCTGCTGTTTTCTGAGCGAATTTTAGACATGATATGATTTCTTTTTCTATTATTTTTTTGTGAGACTAGATGGAATTTATTTTTTGTTGATAAATATTGATGGAAATTATTCTTGATGGGCAGCATGTTTGCAGGGTAGATGTACTACTATAGTAGTTACTTCATTTTTTTTTTCTATTTTAAAGGTGAGAAGTAATTGTATTAAGTGTATAAACTATAGGAGGACAGCAGCCCTCAATCAAGTACAAAAAGTGTCCCTGTATATATGCATATCACATTTACATTCAGTTCCTGTGCATCAAATTAAAATGAAATGGCCGATCAATGATCCAAAAATGGCTAGCCGGGTTACATTTGTTTCAGGTTTTATGCTTGCTTGGTTATCAATTTACAATATGGTTGCTGCATTGATTAAAATTGTTGTTTGAAAATGCATCTGGGTGCTTTCTATAGTTGCCTTAGTGAGAGTAGCTGGTTTTTACTCTCTGAAGACAGCAGATAGCTGTTGATTGGATAACCCTGAAGATGCAGAATAAAATGACATTTTGATGGGTGTTGTTTAGGCAATCCTGCAGCATCTGGTATTGAAGCGTTCGGAGATCATGGTGGGCATATATATTGTGCCCGATGATTGTAGAGCTTTGGACCCTCAAGAGCTAACATTATCAGATCTGTCCAATGATTGTAGCTCTCTTGCAGCAGAGCTTTTGGCCCTCTTACAAGGCTTAAAATTTGCTTGGTCATCTGGTGGTTGGGCTAACACAGTAGTAGGAGACTATCAAGTAGTTGTCAACTGGCTATCATCAAGGGAAGAAGATCCTTGGACCTTGAGATTTTTGGTTAGTGAAGGAAGCGGGTTGGCCACCATCTTGAACTGCTTGTTGAGGTGTTCTCCTAGGTCAGCAAACAGTATGTCAGATTTTCTTGCTAGGACAGGGTTGCAGGGCAGAACCTATTGTAGAGTGTTCCTTTGCCAGGAACAAACTTGTTAAGCTTATGGGGTGTCTTGGCTTCAAGGTTTAGTCAGCAAGAAGTTTAGTATTACTTTCCTATACTCTAGGGATAGGAACATATGGAGTTTTTCTCTCCTCTTTTTAATAATGTAGCTTAATTTACTGTTTCTTACAAATAAAGTTGCCTTGCATGCTGAAATTAGTTATATGATTTTTAGTGCCTTGATGTGTCCAATTAATTCTAATCGCATGATCACTAGATGCATTTCTCTATTGTATGAATATCTTTAATATGTTTTAGTTATAGAGTTGTAGTTTTTAGAATTTGATGATGTTTTATTGCTAAGAAAATATTCTGATTTGTCTTTATTTGGTGGTTATCTTCACATGTTTTTTTGTCACTTATCTGACATCTATAGCATTTTTAGAGTGGTCACAGGTACACATGCTTCTCAATTAAAAGGTATGGGATACTATGGATCTGCACTGCTTGGAATAACTACCATTGACCTATCTACATAATTAGTTATAATTCTTTCTTCATGGGCTTTTGTGGCGGTTCATCGTTCTCAAGGAACCTTTTTCTGGTTCTGTTACATGTTTAGAACCGTAGAACCACTGTAACTACTATTGGCATCTTGTTTGGCCACTTTCATGCTCGTTTGTTTTAACTCGTTAATTTGTTTCTCCTTTTAATGCTGAAAATGAAACATTGTGTGGATTTTCTTAGTTGTAGGGCTTTCAAAGAGGTGCCTTTCTCTTTCTTTTTTCTTTCATTTTGCATCACATGTTTCATATCATTGAAGTGATTTGTTACACGTTGAAGGGATTGGAAGTGCTAGGGGCAGACCAAAAAGGTTGAATTAGTGAGAAATGATTAAAGGTCCCATTCTTTAATAATGGATATAGTACTGAACAGAAACAGAATGTAGTGGTGGAACAGGATTCAGGTAGCTGACTGCATATAGTTGGGATGGTACTTAGATGGTGCATTTTCTTATCATTGTTTGTCTAAAAAGATAAACTGATTGTGTTACTTTCTATCTTATGTTGGAAGCTGAAACAGAAAAGCAACATCTCTTAGTACTCCTTTTTCTTTGTGATTTTTTCTCTTTATATGGTTGATCTTTCTATTGTTAAGCTTAATCCACATGGTTATGTTTTTGATTTATGTCCTTATTTTTCTATTTGGCATTAAGTACATGTGTGGAACTTTTCTGAAATAGTAGTTCGATAATATGTTTTAACTTAAAATAGTAGATTTTATTGGCTGGTTGTCCAGGACTTAGTGAATTATAATTAATTTAGCCTTGTAATAATGGATTGCAAGAGATTTCCTGCTGAAACGTTTTTGAAATGGCATTTTGATAATTTTTTCACTTGAAGTTGTTATTGTTACTAATGGACTAGTACTTTCCCACTATGCTATTTTGTGTACTAGTCGAGTTCTGTGGCAGTTGAGGATTTTATTTGATCCATTTCTCTGTCTCTGTTGCTATCACTGCCATCTATACGCAAACCAGTGTTTTAAAAGGCATGGGAGGCATATGCCTAGAGATGCACCTCCAGGTGTGTTGCCCCCAAAACACCTTGGGGCGTATGCCTCATGTGCAAGAGGTGTAAACCTCATATGCCTTTTTGGATGAGGAGTTGATGCAGCAGCATGTACTTGGTTAAATCACTTTGAGCCTCTTTGGAAACCCAAACAGAAGCTAATAGATTTGAAAAAAGGAAGAAATGGTCTGGAAATGGGTTTTTGCCTCAATGCCTCATTAATCATTATGGTCTTGAAGGAAATTTGTGGGAGAACTGGTAAAAACTGGAAGTGGAGTGTACTTAGTTTCTGTTATTTTGAAATTATTATTTATGGTAATTGAAGGACTTTCTATTTATAGCATTTCTCGTAATTACTATTTTTAGTGAACTCATGGCTTACTATTTTTAGTAATTTGTGATGTTTTTAAATTAAAGTAGTTTTATTTGGGTTAGGAAAGTATTATTAGAGTTGTTTAGGAGTTGGAGTCCTTATTTAAGTGTCCTAATGGATTAATAATGTGTTTGTCTTAGTTCTAGAGTAATTAGGAGTTGTGTTGGATCAATTTCCTAGTACAAATTGCAGTCTGAAAGAGGACACCCAAGTTAGTATGTTGAGTCTATAAATAGTCATTGTAATTGGAATTCAAGAAGATTGATTTGAAGAAATAAAGTTTGGTTTTCTGTATTCTGGTTGTTTCCAGAAGTTTTTCCTCTTTCCCCCTCTATCTTATTTCTTCTGTCAGGCAAACTGTCTCTTTGCTGTTTACACTAACAGCAAGCATTCTACTTGTTTTCCCATTCATATTCTTCATTCCTATAGAAGTGGGGAGAAATAGGTTATTCTGGGTTGGGGATGGGTTAAGAGAGTTTATCTTATTGAATGAAACTGATTATCTTATTGATCAAAAAAAGGGAAAGAAAAAGAAGAGAAAGGAGAAAAGAAAGAAAAGACCCCACTTTCAGCTAGTGTGATTAAGTGATTTAAAAGGAGCGCCTAGGCACACTTTAGGGTATGCTCCTCGCCCAGGTCCTTGGCACATCCCTTTCAAAAGGTGCATGCTTTTTATGTTTGCTTTTATTTTTAAATTTTCATTTGAATACGGTTTACATGTTATGCTCGTGTTTAATATTTTTTGATATTTTTGATATTTTTTTAATTTTCTGTCTTTTTTTTTTTAAATTTTAGCATTATTTTTTTTTGTAATTTTGTGCCTTTCTTCAAAAAGGTTCCTGCCTCACCTTGCGCCTTGCGCCTTAGGCGCACGCAAATTTGCCCTTGAGCTTTTAAAACACTGGTGTGATGCATCTTCATTCTTCTTAATATAAGATATCTCTCATTAAAGAAATCAAAAGATGAGATCTTCTTTCTTCTTCTTCCTCCTCCTCCTGCTCCTTCTCCTTCTTCCTCGTCTCCCTCCTCTTAAGATGCCTCTTATGTTCTGAACTACACCTCAAGCGTCCAGATTGTGGAAAACTTTGTGTCACGCCTCCACATTTTAAAACATTGCCACCGATTTCTTTGTACGAAACCACAAAGTTTTCACATACAATTTTGCCCATGCAGTACAAAAGGCCTTGCTTTGCAGTTGAGAAATAGTATATGATTTAGGGGTGATCATTTCAGATTGGTCTGGAACTTTCCAGGATTGGGCTTAAGTTTTGTGTTCACACCTGTGTTGGGCCTAGGTCTGAGCCTGACCGCCACATGTTATATATATTATGCGTATGCATATATATAATATATTTGTGTGTGTTATTTTGTGTCATGTTTTATACATAAATATTATAATATGACACCTTTAGATCCATATTATATACAGTATTTTACACTACATAGTGTATAACATAAATTTTAAATATATATGATATGTAATTTATTATAAAAATATTATATATATATATATATTTAATACCATATATTTAAAGACATTGGACTGGAACCCAGCCTGGGCTATTTCCCTTTTCATGGGTGCTAAGCCTCGGTCAGTCTGGCCCATGATCACCTTAATATGATTCATGCCTTTGTCACCTTTTATCTTATTTTTTTATATCCTTAATATCACACTTTTCATTTTGCTACCTCTTGTGTTTTCAATCCCCTTGAGTGCAACTGTGCAAGTCAGCTATTGTAAATGTGTTGAGTTCTCCCTTGAAGATTAAGATGTGGGGGCTAGTTAGGTAATTGTAGTTAAAGGTAAGGTTTACGGGTCTATTGGCAAGTATAAAGCCATATAAAACTCAAACTACTTGCAAAGGATAAATCTGAACATATGGTGTAGACTATACAAAGACATTTGTTCTAGTTTCCAGGATGAAATCCATGTGTATGCTACTGTTTGTGGTGGAAAATTGTTCTTTTTTCTTGGATTTATTGCACCAGGACAGTCTTGGAAGGTGCATCTTCTTAAAAGGCAATCTATGGGTTGAAATAATTGCTTATAGCTTTGCTTGATATGTTATGAAGGCCAAAAGTTTATATCATTAAGACCTTGTAGGTCATACTGTTTGTACAGTGAGTAGTTCATTATGACATTGATTGTTTATGTGAGCAGCATTTGGTTGATAGGAAATTGTCCTGAAATTCTTTAGTTCAAGATTTCCTTAAATTCTGAATTTGAAATTGAAGATTTGGGGAACCTTAGGTCCTTCCTTGGAATAAAAAGATATCTGCATGTCTTACATAAGTATGTATTAAATTTGTTCTAGAAGCTACGCTATCTTGGTTGCAAACCAAATGAAAATCCCATTGATCCTAATTATAAACTTAATTCTGTTGTGAGGAGTTGTTAGAAGATAAAGGAAAAACTCAAGAGACTAATTGCGAGACTTTTGTTTCTTTGACAATACCGTATTATTAGCTTATGCTATTGGTGTCACTATCCAATACATGCATGCACCCAATGTTCCCAACATTGATGTAGTTGAAAGAGTGTTGAAGTATTTGAAGTCTTAACCAGGTAAATTTATCTTTTTTGCAAACCATCTGCATTTTAGTCTGGAAGCATACACAGATTATGACAGATGGTTTATATCTGGATATTGCACCCTTGCTGGTAGAAATATAGTAACATAGTGAAGCAAGAAACATTCTGCTTTTAATAGATCAAGTGTGGAAACTTTTGGACCCATAATCATAGTGTATCTATGTTGTTGACATTATTATTTATCAAACTAAGTGTGATAGTTGATGGGCCTATATGGTTATATGCTGGCAGGAGAACTGCTATATATTGGAATTGGCGAGTTTGCTTAATGAGGATTATAGTACTAATACTCTTATGTGTAAAGATGCTGGGTCCTGTGCTTCCTTTTTTAGTGGAAGGGTTTACCATAATCTGTTGAATAGAGAATGGCATATTCATGCATATGGTGATTATGGACAGGGCTTGTAGGCTTACCAGGTCCAATGACTATATAACATTATCTGAAAGTTCTTGAAGGTATTGATAAGTTTGTTTTGGGAGTTTATATTAGATTCCTTCGTTGCTGCTACACCAGGCAAAATAAAGGTTAATTGACCTCAAATCTAAGATTACCTTTATTTATTAATTTGATGGATGGCTTGTTAATTTTTTTTATTTGGCATGAGACATTCGAGAAAGATTTCTTGTAGGAAAATTGCAAATATTGAAAAAAAGGATGGAACCATATGCATGCCATGGCTGATTGGGGGCAAGATAGAAGGATGTTTGCTGTTTTTGGATATTTATAATCTGTTGTAGTCTTCTTCAAATATTTTTCAATATTTGTTTTTTTTTTCTGTGCAATTTCCTCTTTTTGTTAAATATTAGTGTAATGCTAATTTCATTTACCTGAGTCTATCACTCTATTGGCTGTATTGTGATATTTACCAATTCATGCTGTTTGGTAGGTTTATGTTGAGTTTGGTTAATATGAATAGGATAGCATCTTGTATATTGATCGTAATTCCTTTTTCTAACTTCCTTTTGTGAAAGAAATTAATTTTATGTGCTGAACTTCAATATCACTCATTCAGTTTGTCACTATTACAGAGGGCAGATGCATCAACTGTCTGGAAGGAATTTACAACTCCAGAAGGGAGGAAGTGCGTGATAAGTTCCAGTTTTATAAGAGTTCTTCATTTTACTGAGATAAATGTTATATAAGAGAGTCAGTATTATTAGAAGTATACCTATGTGCACATGCTAGGCACATTTTAAGGCTTGCAGTCATGCACTTGCTTCAATCCAAGCTCAACCTGCTTCAAAGGCATGCACCTGGTGTGCATTGTGCTTCACCCCTGGTGCACACCTTCTTATAAGTAATGTAACTAGGAGATAGACAAACACATTGAAAAGCTTGCATGCTTGTATAATTGAGTGTTTTAATAACTTCTCTATGCTCTACATTTGTCTGCTTTCACTTTCACTTTAAGGGTCCGTTTGGTTTGTAGTCGGAATCGGAATCAAAATCCTTTGGAATCAGAATCGGAATGGTCTTTTCCCATAGTCTGTTTGGTTCAGACAGGAATCGGAATCAGAATTGAAATAAGCTGAAATGGGGTTTCATTCCCAAGGGAGGGGGAGGGAATGACCATTCCCTTTAATGGGGGAATGCCATTCCAGTAGGAATGGGATTCCGATTCCCAATTAAACAGTTGGCATTCCAATTCCGATTCCAGACCCGTATTCTTCCTATGAACCAAACCGGCCCTAAATTTGTTTTATATGCTACACTTGTGCATTTTGACTTGAGTTAATTATCTTTTTGAAAAATTTAATTTCTTTTAAGAAATTTGAGTTTCCATATTTTTATGTATTAATGTTATTTATTTATCTTATACTTTTGTTTTTCAAAAATGTGCACTTTTCTTTGTCCTGTCATGTGCCCTACCTTGTGCCTTTGACGCTAGAAGGCCCTTTGGCTTTTATATCATCTGTTGCCTTCAAAAAACTCTGACTAGAGTTCTGGCTAATGTGTTTTGCAAATTATTTAAATCTGAATATTGAGGTTTTTGCAGGTATTATTACAACAAGGCTACTAAACAATCCAAATGGACAATGCCTGACGAACTTAAGGTGTCACATTAGAATTTGTTGAGATATTTGTTTTTTGCTCCCAACTTTTAAGGATTATCTTATTCCCTCTTTTTGCATTTTGTAATCGTGTTTTGCACTTCAGTTGGCACGTGAACAGGCTGAAAAGGCAGCTAGTCAGGGCATACAATCGGAGACTACCATGGCCTCTCAAACCGCTTCTACTCTCACTGTATCCTCAGTTGAAACACCATCTGCTGCAGCTAATCCACTTGGTGCTACATCAGCTGTGACACCCATTGTAGCTTCAAGCCCGGTACCAGTGACACCCGTTGTTGCTGCTATTAATCCACTCCCTGTGGTGTCTTCTGGATCACAAGCTGTTCCTGTTGTACCTGGTGCAGTAACAACGAATGCAGTTGGGGTCAACTCTCCTGCGGCAGCTATTGCTACCGTACCAGTTTCTGTTCCAGGTGGTGCTGGAGTTCCTATTGCTTTTGCCAGTGCAAATACTACAGCAACGTATGCATCTTTAGAAGCTCCTAGATGTTGCAAACTTGCTTAAGATTTAGCATTTGTCTGGTATTGGATTTTTTAAAAAGAATTCCCTTTACATGCCCACATTTGCAGGAATAGTGCTGAGAATGTGTCTACTCAAGATGTTGCAGCTTCTGTGGATGGAGCTTCTGCTCAGGATTTGGAGGTACTGCTCATCTTTTTTAACAAATTGAAAACTATGCATCTACAACTCAAGTACGGATTATGATCTGAAATTTGGTAATTCTTAAATCTTAATAATCCTTGTTTTTGTTACTGGAATTTACAAAAGTTATAAAGTATACGCAATACATGCGTGTGGATTGAACCGACTTAACTCTATAAAGCATAAGTAGCTGGTAATCATTTTAATCTGTTGAATTGATATCTTAAGCTGGGCAATTACCCAATGTTGGTCCTGACTATTCAGGGTCTTGGGTGTTGTAAACTGTGCAATGGTAAACTCTTAGACAGAGAAATGTGTGGGTGCATGTTGTAGTGAGTGATCACTATGCAACAAATTCCAAATTTTAGGTATGTATACAGTTCACCCCTCTCAAGAGCTTGGTAATGTATTGAATCTGTCTAGATGATTTAATAAATTTATTCATGAAGATAAAATATGTGTTTTTAAGGCAGTCTAAATGGGCTTTTAATGAAGCACACTTGTCCTTGTTGGGTAATCACAGTGTGATCTTGAGCCATCAGAAGAAAAATTTGGTAGTGATAATGACAAATATCAGAGCCATAGAAACACTTTTCAGTAATGAAATTGACGATTTAAGGATTTGAATCATTTGAAAATTGAATATCAACAAGGCAGCCTTAGAGAGATTTGGCAAAATTCTAAATGGGCAACTGGGTCTTTGGTTGCAATGGCACTAGCTGCCCTACATGGAAGGGAGAATAGCTTGGAGCTACTTTTCTACCCTTGATGTCCCCTGGTTCAGGAATTGTGTCTTGTCACCTGTTATCTCTTGTTAGTTGTATTTTTATCAATGTAGCCAGTGTTGCATGGACACACAATTCAGAATCTAGGATATATCTAGAACTCTGACCTGGCATAATGAAAAATGTTACTTATTAGTGTTCTAAGGAGAAAAGGCAGTCATCATTTGCATTATTGGTTCTTTTTTGTCAAATATGCAAACAGAAAAAGGAAAATATTTCATAGAAGTGTTCCTCAAGATTCCATGAAATGTCAGAATCTTTAACATGCCCAACAATGATATCTCCTTTCATGATTCTTATTGAGATGACTCTAATATCAAGTCTTCAACTGTATCTCTCCACCCTTCTCATGTGCCACTCAGTTATTCCATAAAGGGATGCCCTGCCATTATGTTTAGTATTCAACTATGCCATCTGTAATTTAGCTTCTTTGGTTGAATTTTATCCATAGATGTTAGAAGGCAGACCGTCTAGGTTTATTCTCTTGTTCCCTAGTTTATCTTCTCCTCTTTCATTTCTTTTCAGTCACTGCTATTTTCTTGTTGCTTCATACTTATGTAATACTTTTTCTTTTCTGGTTTAGCCAATTACCTTGAGCCTGCAAATCTCAACCTCTTTACCAAAATCTTTACATCTGAAAGCTTTTGCAGTGCATTTTTCTTTGCTTCCATGGACTTCTTTGGCTGAAATAGAATATTCAATTTTAAATTGCTCAATATTTTTCTCTTCTAACTACACCCACAAAAAATAAAGAAATGAGGTTTGCTTTATTTTTGTGTTTTTTTAAATAAGCATTACTAATCAACATCTCCACATTATGAGCAGAATTGTTATTTTATGTTTTTATCTTAGATCTCTCCTCTTTATTATGGGTAATTGTATGTGATGCTGATTATGCTACATCTGATTGCCTATCAACAAGAAAATATGCTACATCTGATTTTGTTGAAATTAATCCGTCTGATTCTTTTGAGTGACATGCTTTTCTCATTTTATGGCACATATGTGCTTTTTTTGACATGTGGATGCTGTTTACGTTTATTAGGAAGCAAAGAAAGGGATGGCTGTTGCAGGCAAAATCAATATTACTCCAGTTGAGGAGAAAACAATTGATGATGAACCTTTGGTATATGCGAATAAGCTGGTAGGGACTTCGGATTTGCCTTTCATGGTTGATTTTTAGTTGTATGCTGTCTGAGAATTTATGGCATGCATTAATATCTCTTATCAGGAGGCAAAAAATGCTTTTAAAGCACTTTTGGAATCTGCAAATGTTGAATCTGACTGGACTTGGGAGCAGGTAAGCAAACTACATCAGCGTTATTCTAAGCCTTTCTGAATACTATGTAGTCATTTGATATTGATGTTTCTATGGAAAATCCTAGGCCATGAGGGTAATAATTAATGACAAGAGATATGGTGCTTTGAAAACTCTTGGAGAACGGAAGCAAGCTTTTAATGAGGTAGCCCTTTTGGCAATGGAGTTCTGTTCATTATTTGTTTAATTTTTGTACAATTATACATCTCTTACACCTAATCAATTTGTTGACATTCTGTTTGTTATTATATGTCAGTACCTGGGCCAGAGAAAGAAACTGGAGGCAGAGGAGAGACGCATGAAGCAGAAAAGAGCACGAGAAGAATTCACAAAAATGTTAGAAGTAAGTTATTGCTCTGGGAATGTGCTATATGCTATTAACTTATGAGTCTTTGTTTCTGATGCTGTTATTTTTACTTGAATTACATTGCAGGAGTCCAAAGAGCTAACCTCATCCACGAGATGGAGGTCTGCATCTTCTCTTACACCTTTTTCTTATCAATAATGCATAATAATTAGTGGTTTTGTTTATCATTTCAAAGAAATAGATGCATAAGAGATATATAAAAAAGGGCTAAAACTCTGGCCTGAATGTCCAATTGATAAGCTTTTACAGACACTATCTGCTCATTCCTCCCTAAAATTCCTCTGGCCAGAGAATGTTCCCTCTGGAAACCATCACTTAATAGTCAATTTATGGATCCCTTGTAATTAGATATTCCATAAGGATCAATGCCCCTCTTATCCAGTCAATAGCAACATGGGAACCTCCCTTTTTCCGATCATAGGTTAAGCTTATAGCATTCATTAACCGGTGGGCCTTTAGAATGATAGAAACTCCATGTACATAATATTGAAGTCTAATTATCTATTTTGGAAGGGCCTTCTGTTGTCTAGTTTGCACACAATTAGGAAAGTTACATTTCTTTCGAAAAAGATAAAAAAGAGAATTCTGTGAGTCCAGATCCCATGGTTTTATTTTGCATTGCTATTTAAGTGCTATAATTAATGTTCTGGACAATCTTTCAGCAAAGCCATATCCATGTTTGAGGATGATGAACGATTCAAAGCTGTTGAGCGACCTAGAGATCGGGAAGATCTTTTTGAAAACTATCTGGTGGAACTTCAGAAAAAGGTAATATCTATTTAGATTTTTTGAACATATCTTATATCCTTCTGCTGGCTAAAAGATGAATGCATCATTCTTTAGTACTTTGTTTTAATTTTCGTTAGTAAAGACAACTGTTTACCACACTTCTGTTTTCCATTCAATGGGTCCAAACTACAAAACCTAACCCAAGCTTGATTTAATTGAAATTCTTCAAGGCTAGATTGTCTTGTAAAGCATGGAAACAAAAACTACAAAATTACCAGGCATTTAGAAGTTAGAATATTCTGACGGATCTTGTCTCCTGGGCATCTGTGGAATATTCCATTTTTGGGTTTTCCAAGTGAGGCTACTATAGCAATTTTTAAATTGGGATGAGTCAAAAAATGGGTTATGGACTGTAGGTTATTGGCTTTTGGGTATCATGGACTGGCCCACAGCCACATGACAAAAATAGGCTTCCTCTTGGGTTTTCACCTATGACCTTCACATGGATATGGGCTTGAGGTCAGATTAGTTTGGGCCCGCCAATGTTGCATCCGGATGATTTCTAAAACTTTATAAAGGAATTTTGCACAACTGTTATAAAGCAATATTTAGGGAGGTAAAATATTGGGGAGGTGGACTGCTAACCAGTGATTTAAAAGGCGTGCCGAGGCGCATTTCAGGGTGTGCGCCTTATGTTTGAGCGGAAAAAGTGATTAAAGGTTTTAAATGCTTGAAAATGTTTTATATGTTTGATTATTTTTAAATTCTCATTTGAATATGCTTTACGTCTTTTGTTTCTGTATTTTAATTTTAGATAATAGGTTTTTTAAAACATTATTTTAAAGTTTAAGTTCTTATTTTTATTAATATTATGTTTAATATTTTTTGATTTTTCTGACATTTTTTTTATGTTTTAGCTTTTTTTATAATTTTGTGCCTTGCTTCAAAAAGGCACGCGCCTTGCCTTGCGCTTCGGGCGCAAATTGACCCTGCGCCTTTTTTGCGCCTTGCTCTTTTAAATTACTGCTGCTAACTAGGTAAAACTACTTTCCACCAGTTCTAAGATGGGTATTTTCTTTAGAAAGATTTTTCTCTTAGAGAAAACGAAAAAAGGGGCATGGTTTGATTTCAGTGTTGGGTATGAAATTTACCTGGATACAGCAAGGTCACAGCTTCATACTTTATTGGGTATGAAATTTACATTGTAAAGTGAGGTAGAAGTAGATATTGGCTTACCTTATTTTTTCATGGCTGCTTTTGGCTGTCATGGATCTTGTAAGCTGAAGGAATAACTATAAAAACATCATCATCATCATCATCATCATCACCATCTTCTTCTTCTTCCATTCCTTGCTTTTTCTGATGAATAATAGTAAATTTTATTAATTTAAAAGCTGATTTAGAGTTGTGAATTCACACAATATCCCAGGGAGAGGCGTGAGCTGCAGCCCTTCCTTGAATCTTACAAGTAAACTAGGAAAGAAATACAGGAATCACAGCTGAGCCCAAAACAGTTCTTCCCTATTTACCCCTTGCTCGGCTAACACATCGGACAAAGTATTTGCTGATCTCCTCACCCACTGTGAAGAGACCAACATATTCCTTGTCAACCAACTGAATTTCTTCATTTCATTCTTGTAACGCCATATTGCATCTTCAGGATTTTTCAACCAGCCTATCACCACTTTGGAATCCCCTTCAATTATTAGATGCTCCCAGCTGGTTTGCAAATTGTACCCCTTGTACAGTAGCTAATAGCTCTGCTCTGATAGAGTCCCCAACTCCTAAAGGGCCCGAATAGGGCAACAGAATCTCTCCCTTCTCATTTCCCAAGACTCCCCTATTCTGGAAAATCCTGGATTACCCATGCTACTTCCATCAAAGTTTAGCTTTAGTTAGCCTTCAGATGGAGGAGACCAGCTTGTAATTGACTTGTCCTTTAAAGGTGAACACCTCGCTACTGCTGACCAGTTTCTCCAAAGGCCACTAAAAGAGAATTGATGAAAGATTTCCCAAGTTTGCAGCCAAAGTATTGCCCTATGCAACACACATTCTTTCAATTCCTGACTGCTCCTTTCCTTTCTTGAAAGATGCTAGCATTCCTTTCTTCTCAAAGAGTCCAAATCATGGCAGCGTGAGCGCATCTCCACATAATTCTCCCTCTTTATGTAGGCCAAGAAAATTATTCCATTCCTCGTTTCACCAATATCGTTTAACCTTGAGACCTTCAAGTAAAAAGGAATGAGCTAAAGTGAGAACAAATAACCTTGTACAAGAGAACCTTTTTTTGATTGTTTATGCACAAATGGACTCTGTTATCTTTATTATACTAAGCATGTGTAAATGGATTAATTCTTGGTTATAGAAAAAAGGCTACAAAGTGTTAACAATAAAAAGGCTATAGTGTTTGGGGTTCTTAGTATCTTTTTTATTGCGAATGCATTTTTATTATTTTTGACACTCAATGTTTATCTGCATGCTTGAGTCCAAAAATATTTTGGGTTAATCCTTCTCTATCATCCTATGTTCATTCTCCATGCTGCAGTTGAAAGCATCTATATTGACCACCGGTCATTAGGGGTGTACAATTGGTCGGTTCGGTTTGGTTAGGACCGAAGACCTAACCGACTATTCAGTTTGACCATCCCTCCCAGTCCCAACCGAACTAACCCTAACCGAATTGAATATGGTTCGGTTGGGTTTTAATGATTAATAAACACCTAGCTAATAATCTTTAACCTTGGTTTTAATGAACAATTAATGCAACTACAGTTATTTAATGAACAGTTGAATGACTAATTATTAAAGCAATTACACTCATTCTTCACAAACAATTAATGAATAATTAATAATTAGTGTAGACTTTAATACTCTAGTTGTTTAGATTCTCTAGGCTATTTAATTAACTATTATTATTTAAAAGCTGGAATAGGCCCAACCTTCCAAAGCACAACGGGGAATTGCGAATTGATCATTACCTATTGAAAAAGATAATTTTTATTAATTAACAAGTATAAAGTGTTGAATGGAATATTATATATTTAATATACTTAATTAAATACAGCCACTAATTCGGTTTTTGGTTCGATTTGGTTGAAAAGCTCAACCAAACCGAAACAAACCGATATCTGAATTGACCATATCAAACTAGCTTATTCGGTTTCGATCGGTCATTTTTTGGTTTATCAACCGAATTTGAACACCCCTACCGGTCATACTGCACAGAGCCTGTAGATCCATGGGTTTTGATCCCACCCCTCCTGTGAGCACTCTTTTCTGTTCCTAATTTTATGCTTGACATGAAGTCTTGAAGCAGTTTGAAGTTTAATAATATCTGTTGAATATCTGTTTGTTTAGTACTCATTTTATGTGGTTCCTATGTAGGAACGAGCAAAAGCACAAGAGGAACATAAACGAAACATAATGGAGTACAGACAATTTCTGGAGTCGTGTGACTTTATCAAGGTAAGCTTCTTTAAAATGAGCTTCTTATTTATTATTCACTTCTTAAATTTGATCTTTTTATAAACATCTACCCTTTATTATTCCTTTTTGTTAACAGGCAAACAGTCAATGGCGGAAAGTGCAAGATCGATTGGAGGATGATGAAAGATGCTCCCGTCTTGAAAAAATTGACCGACTGGAAATTTTCCAGGTAAATTCCTCATCTAATTTATGTGTACGTAGGTACAGCATAAGAACAGTGTGGAATCAAGTTCACTGTTAACATTGCATATTGGAGTTCTTTTGTTATGATACCCAATTTGAAGTGTCCTTTTTTATTGTTGCAATTTGCAGTACAAACAAAGTGACTGATTTTGGAATGTTGTTGCAGGAATACATACGCGACTTGGAGAAGGAAGAGGAAGAGCAGAGGAAGATTCAGAAGGTGTGGGGGAAATACCTTTTTTTTATGGTTACTAATAAAAAATACTTTTTCTAGCGGTGGAAATGTGATTATTTTTCACCCTCATTCCATGCAACACAAATGTAGGAACAACTTAGGCGAGCTGAAAGAAAAAACCGAGATGAATTCCGTAAGTTGATGGAAGAACATGTAACTGCTGGGACACTTACTGCCAAAACTCACTGGCGTGACTATTGCATGAAGGTGATGCAGTAGTTTGTTTGGTTTTGAATTCAAGTTCAATGTAACAGGCTTATATAATTGAAGTTGTGTTGCTTCTATATTGGTAATGTTTTTCCTTATCCATTTCTTTGTTTTTTGCAATTCAGGTCAAGGATTTGCCTGCTTATGTGGCAGTGTCCTCAAACACATCTGGATCAACACCAAAAGATTTATTTGAAGATGTTTCAGAAGAACTGGAGAAACAGGTGTTTTTACATTCTACCATGGCCCTGTAGTAGTTTCTTAAGAGTAATGCATTAAAAAAATTAGAAAATTTAACTAAGACACACGCCTGAGCTGAGGTGCAAAGTGCAGAAGGCGCACTAGTTGTGTGCCTTTTCAAAGGGGCTTCTCCTGGGCCTAAGTGACGCATGAGGTATAGATCATAAAAAAAAGTGCCTTGTCTGTGCGCCTGGGCACGTCTGAGGTGTGCTTTTTAAATCACAGGGATCTTTACTGTTTTAAATGCAAATGTAAGTTTAAACTAAAAGCTTTGTTAGATATACAACACCATAAATGTTTATCTATTGACAGATGCAATGTAACTCCTTAATCTGGTCAGTGCAAATTACAACTTTGTAATTCCTTTGTCATGGATATTTGTGGTGAAGAAATATGCATTAAAGTTTCTGTATTGGACTAGAAGGTCTGCTAATGGATTGGTGGATGGACTAGCTAAGCGAGGAGTACATAGAAATCACTTGTATTGGGTTCAATCATAGTTTTCATGGCGTCTTGGCGATTCTGGGTGACATTGGGGTGCCTAGTCTCCTAGGTGATAAGAATTTTATAATATAAAGAATCAACTTTTGGCTAGTTCCCTAGTTTTATATACCATTTGGCATGTATATTAATTAAAAATAAGCAATTCTCTTTATTAAGATTTAAGAACATTAAATTTCCTCTAAAAATGTGGCAACATATTACGTGTAAAAGATAAAAAATCTTGTACATATCTTAATTTCATTATTTTCAAATATAATACTACTATAGTAAGTATTTAATAGAGCAATTTCGTATCAATTAGCAACTAAAGAAGGTTATTAAGTTTATATGATAAGTTTGCAAGATGGAAAGTAAAATAGAAAAAACAAGGATGGAATTTCTGTTTTATTTAATTAGAGAGAGATAATAGAAAAAGAACCACTTTATATTTCTATTATTTCTTTCCTCTTTCTTTCTTTTTCTTTCTTTCTTTCTTTCTTTTTCTCTCCTCAAAACCCTTCGATCTTTTAAATTTCAATGGTAAAACATTATAGCAAAGTATAAGTGATATATATAGCATATAGTAAAATGTATTAACACATGAGTTAATAAGACACAACAATATAAATGATGTTATATAAGGCACCCACCTTGGGTGAGGTGCCCGGCCAAGGGCACCTAGGTGACGCCTTGACAACTATGGGCTCAATTATAACAGGCTGATGCAGTGATTTAAAAGGCGGCACGTAGAATCAGGAATGTAATATGTTTTACATCACATTAGCTACTTGAAGTAATGCAATTGAGGAAAAAAGAGATTTCGGGTTTTTACATGCTCGAAAAATGCTTTATGTGTTTCATTTTATTTTTTAAATTTTCATTTGAATACGCTTTACTTGTTTTGTTTATGTATTTTAATTTTAGATAACAGGTTTTTTAAAACATTTATGTTGAGATTTAAGTTTATATTTTCTATTAATATTATGTTTAATATTTTTTGATTTTTTTTTGAATTTTTGGCATTTTTTAAAATTTCTGACGTTTTTTTGATAATTTTAGAATTTCTTTTGGAATTTTTGCGCCTTGCTTCAAAAAGGCGTGCACGTTGTCTTGCGCCTTGTGCTTCGGGCGCAAATTGCTCTGCGCTTTTAAAACAATGGGCTGATGGGATCTTATTGTTGTAACATGTAAGAACTGGTTGGAAAACTGGTTTTAGGCTGCTACTTGATCTGACAACTTTGTTGCATATTCAAATGAGTAATTATTAATCAAATAGGTTGCATATTTTCGTTTTTAGTTTAGAAACCTATTGTAGATTTCCTAATTTTTATTTTTTGGCAGTATCATGATGACAAGACTCGAATAAAGGATGCAATAAAGTTGGGAAAGGTATTGTTTTTTTTAATTCCCGCTCTTGTTTTATTTCCTCTTTTTATTATTTTATTACATAGTTAACTATTCTAAATGTCTGTTGCTATATTTTCAGATTAGTATCGCATCAACTTGGACGATTGAAGACTTTAAAGCAGCTATAGCTGAGCATGTTGGTTCTCCATCAATATCGGATATCAACTTTAAGGTAAATTTATTTCATTGAAAGTTGATTTACATTTTTTATATCTGTTGCTATATTTTATGTTGGTTCCCCACTAACATTTTTATGTTAGTGGATGCTTGAGTGGACCCCAAATGTTGTTCCTGTGTTATTGTGTTTTTGTGTTAGTGTGTATGCACACACACATGCACATTTTGGCTGAGAATGAGGAATATTATGAACAAAAATGATGCCAAGAAAGAATAAATGTTCCTCACTTAAGAGCTTTAAATTGTATTAGTCTCTATGACTGAATGACTACCTTGTTAATAGTGAAATTCAGCTTCTTATAATCACTATTAAGAGACCAATCCAAGCCATAACCAACTCCATGATGGTTCTGTCTTTTTAGCTATGCTATCCTAAAGATGCAAAAGATGATTATGGTGCGATTTGGGTAAGAAAGGAGTTGCAAATAGGTATGCAGACCTAGTTAAGGATATGTGTGAGGATCGAAAATCAATGTCATAACACCTGTGGGGGAGAGATGCGGTTTTTAGATTTACAATGGGTCTTCTCCAAGGTTCAGCACATAGTCTTTCTTTATTTGCCATAGATGAATTGACTAAACATATTCAAGAGTTACAATGGGTCTTCCTTTTAGATGAAAATTAGATTAATGGAAACTGTATTAGAAATAGGAGGTGAAATAAGTAGAACTAAAACAGAATATATGCGGTATAAATTAGAATAATAGGTGCGTAAACCATGGTACGCTTAGGATTGTGCACCAGGATAAAATGCAATGTGATATTTTCAATTACCTTGGTTCAATAATTCATAACAAAGTAGAGATCGAGGAGGATGTTGCACATAGAATTAGAGCAGGATGGGCAAAACGAACGGTGTGCCTGAGGTGATAGGTGAATATTACTTTGGCTAAAAGGAAAATTCTATAAAATGTAAGTCCAACTCAGTGATTTAAAGGGTGTGCCTGAGGTGAACATACGGGGCACATTTTATGGTATGCATCTTGTGGTCCTTGCATAGGCCTCAGGTGCAACATTTCAAAAGGCACGCGCCTGATGCACCTAGGTTTGCGCTTGGTGCAGTTTGCAGTTCAGCACCGGCGTTCACCTTTGCTAATGTTGTTCATTCATTCATCCTAATAGAAGATATTTTTTAAAGTCAAATAATATTATAAAATCCTTTTGTTCAGATTAAAAATTTAAGACCCTAACAATGACTTGTTTGTGCTTGACTCAAGGGGCTTGGTACAATGGCGGCTCGTAGAATCAGGAATACAAAATGTTAAACAACATGTTAACTATTTGAAGAAATGCAATTGGGAAAAAAATAAAGTGATTGAAAGTTTCACATGCTTGAATATGTTTTATATGTTATGTTTGATTTTATTTTTTACATTTTCATTTTCAATATTTTTTACGTGTTATGTTTGTATTTTAATTTTTGATAATAGTGTTTTTAAAACATTCATTTTAAAAATTAATATTTTAAATTAATATGTTTAATAATTTTAATTTTCTGCATTTTTTTTTAATTTGTGGCATTTTTGCACCTTGTTGAGTAGATGCAGATCAATGTTTTAAAAGCGCAAGGCCCGTAAAAGGTGTAAAGGTCAATTTGCGCTTGAGGCGCAAGGCGAGGCACGTGCCTTTTTTGAAGTATGGCACAAAAAACAAAAAACGCTAAAAAAGTCATAAAATTCAATAAAATAAAAATATTAAACACAATATTAATAAAAATATAAACTTAAAATTTAAAATAAATGTTTTAAAAAACCATTTATCTAAATTTAAAATCCATAAACATAAGATGTAAAGCATAATCGGATGAGAATTTAAAAATAAAATGAAAATATAAAACATTTTCAAGCATGTAAAACCTCTAATTTGTTTTTTCACTCAATTGCATTACTTCAAGTAGCTAATGAAATGTAAAACATATTACACTTTTGATTCTACGAACCGCCTTTGTGCCACGCCCCTCGAGGCAAGCCCAAACAAGTCCATGTTAGGTGTTAAATTCTTAGTTCTCACACAAAAAATAATGAATTTAAAATTTTAATTGCTATTTAAGAAAATATTTTATTAGGATGAATCAATGACAACATTAGCAAACAGGGGTTCTCAAAGCAAAAAGGCGTCAAATTTTCAGAAGGCGCATGCCTTGTCTGAGGCACAAGGCGCATGCGTGTGCCTTTAGAAAGGGCTGCGCCTAGGACCTAGGCGAGGCACATACCCTAAAATGTGCCTAGGCATGCCTTTTAAATCACTGACACAGATCACCTTGTTCTTTGTGCCTTGAGTTCTTCTGTGATGGTTCCTGCTTTGTGCCTACCATTTGTTACTTTCTGTTGGTCATGTTTAACTTTTTGCCTATGCTATGAATTTAATTCCACGTCCAACATTGCTTGCAGCTTGTGTTTGACGAGCTACTGGAAAGGATCAAGGAGAAAGAGGAAAAGGAAGCTAAAAAGCGTCAACGTTTGGCTGATGATTTTTCTGAACTACTACACTCCATTAAGGTATGAGAAGCTTTTGCATTAGTGAGTGGTATTGACATTGTCACTATTCAATGCTTTGGTTAAGAGTGGCTTTTAGTTTGTTTTATTTGATTCCAACTGCTTTGATCTACAGGAAATTACTGCATCCTCTAAATGGGAAGAGTCCAAACCACTATTTGAGGATAGCCAAGAGTATAGGTATGCATACTAATTACATTAATGGCATTAGTTGTTGGACAAACTAGCTAGTTAATGCATTTATTCGTTTGCTGGTGAAATGCACTTTTTTAGATCCATTTCGGATGAGAATTTTAGAAGGGAGATCTTTGAGGAGTATATAATACACTTGCAAGGGAAGGCAAAAGAGAAGGAGCGGAAGCGTGAGGAGGAAAAGGTACCTGAATTATATCAGCGCCTCTTGGACTGTTCGTTTCATTAACATGTTTGATATTTCATATATCATAAATTTTCCGTTTTTTCATTTTTTTATTTGTAGGTAGCTAGATATTGTGCAGATGTTCAGGGCCTTTAGGCATTGTTATCTGAAATAAGAATGAGGAACAGTGCTAATAAAACTTACTATTGCAGACTAATCATATAATATTGAAGTTAAAAGGTCATTACTAATCATGGTCCCAGCTATCTGAGGTCTTAGGATGGGTTGACTGGATATGGTGGTGTACTGGTAAAACACAAAAACGAACAAATATTGGTATTATAAAAGAAACTTAAAAGCATAGGTAGCATTTATGTGGGGTCCACATGTGTTGAGTATTATGAGACAAGGCGAACCAGCAATAATGTGTGATTATAAACCTATTGAAGATTGGATTTACATTGCTTTGTTTCAATGAACTAGTGATAAAGTTATTTCTTGAGAGTTACCTTTTGTATGCCACAAATTAGGTTCTTGCACTTGGTACTTTCATTCATGATTGAGTTGCCGCATGGGGGGGATGATTCATCATGGTTTTATTTTTGATTCTTCATTTTTTGCGTAGGGGACATCTGGTCATCCAGTGTTTACTTGCATCTTTTACATTTGTCAACATATGGTTCTGTCAAATAATTCAAACCTGAATATTTATGCTTTTTGTACTGATTGTGCATCTAAATAGACCACCTTTTGGATGTTATTTTTTCTAAATTTTGAGTTTGGTTTCAAGTGAAAGCAAGCTTTCTTGGCTGCACTGGACTTCTCCATTTTTTTTGGTAAAAGAGGATACGAGACGCAGCGAACGCAAAGGAGAAAACAATTCATTCACTGAACTTCTCCATTTAGCTGTACTAGATGTAAATTGGTTTCTAGTTGTGCCAAGGATGTTTTTGTTCTGAAAAAGCCAATGCTAATATTTCCTCTAAATTTATTGTAAAAATAAGAGGTCGCACGTAGTAATTGTTCTTTTCAATTGATCATGAATTTTAAGTGTACTTATTCATTTTTGGTGGTTTATCTCACTTATTAGCTAGTTTATTTGTTTATTTTTTCAGTTATTTAATGAATTTGTCAACTCTAGAGACAGAAATACTGTGAAATTAAGAAAATAACCTATTGTCTGAACTTCTTTGACTTGTAGGTCAAAAAAGAAAAGGAAAGAGAGGAGAAAGAAAAGCGGAAAGAAAAAGAAAGAAAGGAAAAAGAGAAAGAACGTGAGAGAGAAAAAGGAAAAGAGAGATCTAAAAAGGATGATACAGAGAATGAAAACATTGATGTAACTGACATTCATGTCTCCAAAGAGGACAAGAAAAGGGAGAAAGACAAGGACCGGGACAAGGACAGGGATAAAGACAAAGACAGGAAACATCGTAAACGCCACCATAGTACAGCAGATGATGTGAGCTCTGAAAAGGATGAGAAAGAGGATTCAAAGAAGTCCCGTAGACATAACAGTGACCGCAAAAAATCAAGGAAGGTACGGTGATGAGTTTTGTTATTAATCCCTTTCTATTTTATGGGATATGAAATCTGGTTTTTTAATTTGTATTTGAGCATAGTTGGGAGGATTTTAATTTTATGTTTTATCTGGTGCAGCTTGCATACACACCTGAATCAGATAGTGAAAGCAGGCATAAGAGACATAAAAGGGACCACCGGGATGGTTCCCGTAGAAATGGTGCTTATGAGGAGCTTGAAGATGGGGAACTTGGAGAGGATGGGGAAATCCGGTAGTTCCCTTTGTCCTATCCGTTACTGATTCCTTTTCCTGCTTTTGTTGTTTTCCTTTTCTTCCCATCTTTCTCCACTCAAAAATATTAATATTAACAGTTTACTTGATTACATTTGGTAGATATCATGATCAGTATATATATGTTTTTCATACATCCATATAGTTGCTTTTTTAATTGGCCATGCTTCCAAAATTCCTTTTACAGTGATTCCTTTAAATTTCTTGATGAGTTGATGGCTTTGTTTATTCTGTTGTCTCAATAGATTAGTATCAAGTCCAAGATAATTTTCTAATTTGAGAGGGGTTGCAAGGTTGGATACATGACTTGCTAGATTGGATTGGAATACACTTCCAAATAAGTACATATTGCCCTATTTTATGCAGAAATATATAGTACCTACTGGGTCAGGTTCTGCAATTTTTACATTGACTTGTACTACTAGATGTTGGGTCACTTTTTTTGTATGAAATCAAAACTTCCTAAGATCTCTTGTTTGTGCAAATAATAAAGAACCTGTTGCAGTTCTAGTATGTCTCTGCTTTACTGGATTTTGGAAATTCAGCTATTTGGTTAAGTTTCTGAAACATTTATAGGAAGGGATGAATATATATATATTATTATATGGGGTAAATGATCATTCCCACATTCATCTTCTAGTAGCTGGATAGACACTGTAAATTAGAGTATTTTTTTTTGATTCTTCACCTTGATTAATGCCTTTTTTTAATTAAATTTCTCAAAAATAACTTGTGGCATGGTGGTAATAGTGGAGAGTTGCTGGTTATTTTTGTCATTGGAAAGCATGTGAAATGAACCATCCAATTGGCATGTTCACATGATTTGGACTTGTTTTATGGAACTCCATGCCATGCTACTGGGTGGTTACCAGACTGCTGGATATTTTCATATTTATTTTGGATTTCAAATTAATGTTTGTTTGAACAAATGTAGTACTTAAGCAAGATTTTGATCCAACCCGATTTGTATAAATTGGATTCAGTGATATCATTAAAAGAATCAAATTTGAATCAGCAAACAGGATTGATTTACTTATTGGATCAAATTCAGATGGATCCAATTTGATTTGATAAGATCCCATTCAACCTGATTATAATATATGTCTAATATTTATTTATTTATTTATTTTAGTACATTTATTTCCAATTTGAGAGGACTAATTAATGTTTGTTTGAACAAATGTATTACTTAAGAAAGATTTTGATCCAGCCGGATTTCTATAAATCAAATTTGAATCAGCAAACAGGATTGATTTACTTATTGGATCAAATTCAGATGGATCCAATTTGATTTGATAAGATCCCATTCAACCTGATTATAATATATGCCTAATATTTATTTATTTATTTATTTCCAATTTGAGAGGACAGTTATGGTCTCTTTCTATATATAAATATGTTTTAGACGTCATGTATTTGCATTAAATGTTAAGCTTGTTTTGTTTTCTTCTCAATCATTAAGAACAAAAAGAAAACTTTGAAAGGTCTACAATTGCCACTGCCTCTCTGATTGAATACTGAGAACTAGAAATGAGAACCCTTTTCATTAACAGTCATTCTTTCCATTGGATGAGAATGGAACACTAATGCGTCTCATCATCATTTTGTTTCTCTCCCTCTCTTGTAAACTTGTCTCCAACTAGGCTTCCGGACACACATTTTAGCGGATCCCAACTATTTTAAGAGCATGACATGATGATTTATGTCACAGCAAGTGGTTGTTTTCCCCTTTTTTTTCTTGTGTGTCTTGTAGCCTTTCTGAGTACAGGACGATTTCTCCATCTGGGTTTTCTTCTGGGTCGGGTTTCCTTGAAGTGTGCTTCATTTTTAATGGGAAATTCAGTGCCATTTAGTGCTGGAAAGGATGAACCTGTGCATCTCTAAGGAAGGGCATGTTGGGGACGGTCTTTGCTGCAGATTGAAGAGAATCTACTAGAGGAAGGGGTTGAAAATCATGGCTAGAGGTTAGAATTCTGTGTAGGACAGAGGTGAAGCAAATTCTTTGGAAGTAGGCTTGGTCAAAAAGGCATCAGGATTAGTTTCAACTAAAAAAAATTGAAGTCTCGCCAGGGAGGAGGAGGAAAAAGGAATAGGATAAAGTTTGCTGAAGGGAATGAAGGTGAAGTTGGGAAGGAGGACGTGGGGAAGGTGACTGTTGATAGAGTGGGGAAAGGCGAATGATCGGGAGATTTGAAAAAAAAATTGTTGATGAGGAAGTTCAGGTTGAGGACGTAAAGGAAAGGAGGAGTGTAGAAGAGATTCCAAAAGAACATTACACTGAGAAGGGAAGATTGGAAGAGTGGGTATTGATCGACTGGTTGACAGACAAGTGGCAATTGGGATGTCTCTCAGCCTTTTATTTTGGGGGGAGCTGGGGTGGTGAGGAAGGCAGTTGAACACTTGAAAGAAAAAAAAACAGAAGGGAAGAATATAACAAAAGGAAAGCAGTTGGGGAATGGGGGAGGTTTGGGAGGAAGGTGATGACAGGGAAGAATAATATGTTGATGAAGAATGAGAGTATTCGTTTTTTTCCCATTAACTAATTTGTTTACTATAAAAAAATCTCTTGGAGCTGCTGTGTGTTTATCAAAATTCCTGTTGAAGAACAAACAACACTAAAATTTCTAATGATACACCTTCACAAAAATGTTTTCTATAGGAGTTTCTTTGTTCCAGTCTTCCCTTTAACTATTATTCCGTTTTTTCTTCCCAAAGAAATATTCCCTAGTTCATCTCTACATATTTTTACCTCTGTCTATAATTTAGAGACTAGAAGCACCGAGTAAACATCCTATAATCAACGGTGGACTGAGGTATCCAAATATAGAACAGAATATTTTTTTATCAATAACAGATGGCGAAAAGAATAACTCCAAATACTAGATTTGAATGGATACGAGATTGGGAATTAGAATATATTTTTTCACTAGTATTGATTTTTATGTGTATTACCTACCTATAAACAAAAATCCTCATTTTAGCTGGCATTGGCATGCCTCAAATTGCTTTGATAGGTAATGCCCATTGAGAAGAACAATTGAAGTATAATATCTTAAAGTGAAGCATAATTAAACAAAACCTGAGGAACTAATCAATCCGTTTTATTAGATTACCAGATATGCAGGAAATCATTCTCATCAGCTAGTTACAAAACAAGCCATGTTATTAAATCGGCAGCGAGTCAAAAACCCCTTAAGTAGGCACCTAGCCCCATCTGCTCACCCTCTCTTGGTAACCCTTTTTTGTCTTGTCTCAATTCCATTGCCAACTTTATATTTCCACTACCTGTCATAATCACTTCTTATCCATTGTATAATTACCTATAACCCCCTTCAACTATAATTTTTATGTAATGCTGAAAGTACAGCCTATATTTCTGCCTGAGAAGATTCACCAGAACCGACTGGCCTGGGAGTATATGGCTATGTAAAAACTGTTGAACTTTGAATGGCCACCTTTTCTAGTTGACAGATAGGTTCTAATACTACTGTTCCAATTCTCCCAGACTTGTAATTTCTGTGCCATCTTTTTTTTCCCTTATTTCAGCAACTAGAACTAATTACAATTCTTTTTGCTACCATCTAACGAAATTCTGCTTTTCTCTTGAACATGCTCCAGAGATTCTCTCGAGAAACTTGCTAATTATGAAACTATTTATGGCCATAGGTAGGATGGACACTAAATAAACAGAAATTTACTTGAGCATTTCTTGTGATCTACCAAGGCATGGATGACTGGGGGGGTGTGATCATGGGGAAATTGTTCCAGGGGGATCTTGGGTGAAGGGGATTCGATCTGTAAATTGGTTTCCTTTTTGCCTTGGAATGGTAGCTTAGTGGAGGTGGGCATCATTTGTGGTTTTGATATTGATTTGTGAGGTTTAAGAATATTTTCTTATTTTCCATGCAAGTGTTGTAATTTGCAGGCATTGTCCTTTCTTATTTACTTTTTCATTATGAAAGGTTTTTCTATTGATTGATAAATATTCTTTTGATTCATCATATCTCTGGACGTAGGCGTAGCCATGAAGGCCATGATTTTATGACCTGTAGAATGATAACTAAGTGGTTAATGCAATAGTGGGCACTTGTAATCGGTTCAGTAAGGCCTCTGTCTTGTTTCTGATTTGCAGAAGAGGAGGCAACTAGTCACGAAGAAGCTAGAAATATACGCTAGTTTTTTCTTACTTGCCCTCTTCCCTCTTCCATCTCTTCCCTGAGATGATAGGAGTTGTGGGTTGAAGAGAGATTGGGGAAACCATCATTAGAAATAATGCTAGATTAGGTGCCTTCGAATTTTTCCAGGAAATTATGAAATATTTCTTTCGTAGTGTGACGGTCTGTTTTATGGGAAAAAAGGGAGACTAGTCACAAAGATGCTAAAAATATAGGCTACTTTTTCCTTGCTTCGTCCCCACTTCCATCTCCTCTGATAGCACCTGGGTCACCCACTCGATTATGATAGGAGTTGTCGGCTCAAGACATAACCGGTAAAGTCGTTGGAAAAAAAATGCAAGATTAGGAGCTTTCGAGGTTTTTTTTTTTTTTTAATTCAGGCTATAATGAGATATTTCTTTCATTGTGTGACGGTCTGAGGCAATCTCCTTGGAAGAAACCCGGATTGTTGACTGCTTATTTCAGATGCATGTGAGGCTTATGCAGGGCTAGCTAATTACGATGTCAACCGCACTCTTGCTGGGGTGATTTTATGATTCCATGACGAAGCTAACCTCGTCTTCTCTTGCAGTTTAGGAATTCAAGATTTGTTCACATAAATTGTTTATTATAATTCATTAATAAAGTGCGGAGACTACAAAGTTTGTGAATTGCTGATTATAAGTCATTGTTAATGGAATATATCATGGTCACACAATATACGCCGTTCTTTTTCGTCCGAATTTTTTGACGATCACTCCAGCAGAGGTTTATGTTACTGTCTGTTGAATTTTAATATCATCCATCGTCACAAATGTTGATTATATTCCAAATTTGCAGAATTTATAACATTACTTATAAATGCGTTAATTGTAATCATTCGTATTTATTTACTGAAATATTCTATTTACTCAAACCTGCCAAATTAATAATAATATGGTTGGGTTGGGTAGTGTACCAACCCTACCATATTCACCAACCCTTTGGTAGGGCGGTCAATGGGTCCGGGCTATCCGATAAACGCAAACCAAGCGAACTGATTATGCCCCTCTGGTTCCATGACTTCTGTTGCGATTAATAACTCTGCGGCTTTAATTTTTTCTCTCCTGAAATAGTGAGGTTATTTTATCAAATTTTAAATTTTTGTTATTATTTAAATATACCTTGTTTTCAGTATAATCGGCTCTGGAACCTAATAACTTGACTATTAACTGGGACTTGTTTTACTAATTGGTTTGGTACTCGTTTTATTTAGACCTGTCCCAGACCACACCCAGTGATGGCAGTACCCATTTGCCATTCATATGTATTGGTGTTAAGGGTTCACAACCCGCCTTGCCATCCATATGTACTGGCCATGTTTATTATTATGGCTTGTGAGATTACTTGATGAAAAACGCTTTTTATATTTACTCTTTTAACATATTGTAGGCCGACTTGACGGTCTAGAATTAAGTCCCTGTTTGGCTTGTCTAAGAGGTCTGTCGGTTATTTATAAGCCCGACTGACTGCAATTCCGTCTTTTCCTATTTGTTTTACGGTAGATCAAACCACGTGAGTCTTTTGCGTTGTCAGATCTAATGTGTCTTTGGATTGTCAATCTACCAGAAAATCTTTCCAAAAAGACTTATTAAATGGCCCTTAAGACTAATTACTAACCTTCTTATCCGTGTTTTCCAAGTCTGAATGAAGGGTGCTTGGATCTGCATGCATCTCAGTCTCGTCTTAGTGTGCCAAAGACTATTATCTCCCATTCTTAAGTCGTGAAGGGCTTAGCCTCCGTGGCTGACTACTATCTCCCATTCTTTATTGGTGGACTAAACCAAAGATGCGGCGATGTATCACTGTCTGCTATTTGATGTTCTCCCTAGACTGGCAAGCCGAAGAGAACACTATCAATGCCAATGGTTAAGGGTGCATTTCTAGCAAGTTGGGCTGGGTTTGTGGTCAATCCGGGTTCAACCCTAAAATTTGGGCTCAAGGCCTGAGCTTGGAAAGAGCCTGAAATCAAGCCCAATTTTTCCAACCTGAGTCCAGCCTATATTGTAATAATATTAGTGTATTGAACAAACAAATAAGTATACAAATAACAAATAAATGCATATGAATGTGTAAGAAAATAGCTTACCTATTTGCCCATTTACCCTCGCATTGGGTGTATTGTATTGTATCATATCATATCTTTGGTGTATTGATACTCCTTTTTAAGGTATTTTTCAATTCTTTTTAATAATTATAAATAACATAAAAATAAACATTGCTATGAAATTTTGAAAAAAATTAAAAAAAAAAAATGTGCATGATTCAAAGTGTGTGCATAATATATCCCTTTGAATATCAAACAAGCCATATAAAATCTTAATTTTATATTTTTCATGTCTTTATTGTTCATGAGAACCAGCCGCTTCACCTTTAGCCTTTTAAAACCTTGGGTTGAATATATCTTTGTCTAATCCAGCCCTAAAAGAACGAAATAGGAAATAATGAGAAAATATGTAGGCAACTTAAACTTGAATCATTCATATACTATTAACCCAACAGGGACTCACAACCCGACCAATATAAGTTACCCCAACAAACCATTTCCAAACCACTATGTAAATGTGCAGGTTTGGATGAGTTAGGCGGGTCCCACTTGCCCACCGTTTGCTGATGGTAAAGACGTAAAGCCGTAGGAAGTGCCAGGGGTTAATAGTAACTTCGACATTTGCTATACTAATAAGTTCCTGTTGGAACGGGTGGCCATAAGCCCTCGATTTGGAATCCTCAACGTATAGCCACACGTTGATGGATTAGCTTAATAATATCATCCCTGTGAACACACTACAACATACACCAATTACAGTTTTTTATTACATAATATTATTTATTTTTTAGTAAAAATAAAGTTTTTTTTTATAAACTGTTTTTGACTTGTTCACGGGGTGGTTATTTGGGTCTAAGTTGGATGATCAGTGAGACACTTGACTTATTCACGGGGTGGTTATTTGTTTTCTATAAACATACACTAATTACTGTTTTTGACTTGTTTGGCTTAGAATGGGCTGAGTGGTCATGTGGTTTAAAATCATGATCATTGAGACACATGTCTCAATACGAAGGGGTAGAACAAGATTAATGTTGGTGAATTTATCCTTGGTAACGGCTCTTATTTCCACTTTCATAGGAGAGAGGATGTGGCAATTACCTATAAAAGGGAATGTGTAGAAGTCACAAAAACACTGACTGAATATCCTCTTTATTGGAAGGCTATCAAAACCTCCAAGAAGTTCTGCCCAATTCGGATTGTATTATCAGAGCTTTGTGAAGTCTAAGGTTGTGGATCCATCAAGAAAAGTGAAGTTATTTTTTGTGTGCAGAATCTTATTTGCAATTTATTTTTGTTACTGTTCTATTATTGTTTTTTAGTTCCAACCTGCGTATTATTAGTTTTTGCCACGTAACTGTCGAAGAAGGTCAGGGGATTGAACAACGCTACTTCTCATAGCCCAGGAATTAAAGTTAAGGGGCTGTTTGTAATGTACCGAGATAGATTGCTTTAGCAAAAGAGCTTGATTTAAAATTGCTATGGTATGTCGTATTGTCGTGTCAGTGTATTAAATCAGAAATTCAATGGATTGCGAGATTCGGTACGTGTGGCATGGGCTAAATACTCGTGTGCAACTTCACCCTTGTTTTATTCATGCACTGTATTGATAGATGACACGCATTTCGGCAGCTCCCGGCTAGTAGGTGACTCGGATGCTTGGCTGAATAATCCTTACTTGGAATGTGGTATGGATACCTAGCTGAATGATTCCTACCTGGAAGGTGGCTTAGACGCCTAACTGAATGGTGACGTGCTGGAGAGGTGGCTCTGATGCCTAGCTGAATAGTGACGAGCTGGAGAGGTGGCTCTGATGTCTAACTGAGTGGTGACAAGTTGGAGAAGTGGCTCTGATGTCTAGTTGAATGGTGACGAGCTGGAGAGATGGCTTTGTTGCCTAGCTGAGTGGTGACGAGCTGGAGAGATGGCTTTGATGTGACCTGCAAGGAAACAATGTCAGAGTGCCCGGGTTGCTTTACTAGGGGTGGGCACTCCGATGCTTAAGTTGGTGAATCAAAGATTTTAAGATAGCCAAATGTGAGAGAGCTGGAGAGCTGCGAAAACTAAATTGTGCATCTCCCCCTTGGAGTTGGAGGTAAGGTCTTTATATAGGCATTGTTTGGCGTGAGCATCATGCAACACGTTCAAGATCTTCAGGAGGACGTGCCTAATTGGTCCAAAGTCCTCGGAGGTAGTCGTGCACGTATGCCAATCTTTGTGCCTTACTCGATTTCTCCCAAAACATTCGGTGTGAGAGCTGACTTCCGAGAGACCTAGGAGTGATTGGATGCATGCAGAAGTCGATGACGAGCACGTCTCATAGGTCGCCACCTGGACCTCAATCAGGTCGGCAAGCCCTCGAGGGAGGTCGCTTCAACTGATGTTGATGAGGTACCACAGGTCGGCCCTGGAAGAGGTGTTGCTAGCCGCCCAGAGTCGTGGATGAGGTCGTTGGCTAGGTTTCTACCAAGTCGACGGTGGAGGATTGTCGCTAGGTCGACAACAGGGGCAGGTCGCCAGGTCGGCGACAGTGCCAGGATGCTAGCTGGGACTCTATCATTTTGGCTAAGGCAAGTTGTCGCATAGGTGGTTCTAGGTGTCACCCAATTGTTCCGAGATGCCATGTGTCATGATGTTAGTGGAGCCTGAGCTGACTTGTGGGCATGTCAGCCCACTCCGCGACTTCAGCAGGAAAAACGACATCCTTGCTTTTGAGGAGCCCGAGCCGCGGGGTCATTATGCTCTCCTTTGAGAGCTGAGGTTCGGGCACAGAAGCACTCTTGGGCTTGTGAGGTAGAGCTCCTTCGTCCAGATCCACGATAGGAGGTTGGGGATGGACCTCCTCCTCTAGAAGCTTGGCTAAGATCGGCTCCGGCGCAACGACCTCTGGTGGGACGGGAGTTGAAGGACCGGCCTCCCGGTGAGACTTCTTTGAGGCCTTCGTGTTCTTCCCTCTCTGGAAGCTCCTCAGAAGGTTTTCTGCATCGACGTCCGGCATAGTTTCTGCAAGAGAAAAAGGAAGGGGTTAGTCGTGAACTGAAGTAAATACAATGTAAGAAAGAGTAATATAAGTGCCGAGGTGGAGGCCTATCAGGAGGACTCAGCCCAGCTCGCACAAGCTTCTTCTCGGCCAAGAAATCTTTCATCTCTAGGCTTAGGTCCCTCCAGGAGTTAACGACTGCCCTGGTCTTCACATCTAGCATCACCCCGGGGTCTTTAATGGCTACCCGCCAGTGAGTCGGGAAGGGCCACCCCTCAGGGTTCCGGACAAAAAAGTACTTCCTCTTCCAGGCCGGTACTTTGTTCGGGCTACTGAATAGGATTTTGAACACAGAGCGGGGGGAGATGTAGTAACTCTGTCGGATATCCCCGCGCAGGCAAGCAAAGTTCTTCTTGATTGATCAAATCGAACTAAAAATATCTAAGGACATAGGTCGGCTATACTCGTGGAATAGAGAGATTGTGCCAAATATAAGTTCGGGTGTAATTGGTCAATGGTAATATCAAAGAACTTAATAATTTCTACAATGAATGGGTGGAACAGGAAGCGCAACCCAACTACGAACTACTCTTCAAAAACTCCGAGCTCATGGTGACCATGAACCCAAGGGTACCGACCCAAAGGAATACTAAAAACAAGGTTATTGGTAAGACAATAACGGGCTACCAAGGACAGTAACCTATCCGAGGTCATAGTGGAAGGGCTGAAGTCATCCAGATTCTGACCCCGGGAAGAAGACGGGACCACCCGACCTTTAGGCTTCTCAAGCCGAGATGGCCCGACTTTGGGTAAAGGTGTTTCTCCTAAGAGGCGAGGAGCCGAGGACTGCACCTCGGCACCCTCGGGCACACTAAAATCACTAAGAAGTCTATCTATTCTAGCACTAGACATACCGGGACAGGAAAAGGAAAGGAGAACAAACTAACGAAAGAAGACGAACTCACCAAAAGAATGAAAACAACATCGAAACACAAAGGAAGAAGTAGTGAGCTGAAAGACTCTGACGCGACCTCGGGAGAGCTCAATCATAAGATTTTTTGGCAAAGGAGAGGGGCCCCTCGGCCCTCTATTTATAGTTTACCACATGGTGATCAACGGCTGAGACTGTGCGATCCAATGGCTCCCAAGAAAACCGATTGCACGACACCCAAGGATGAAATTGGTTGAGCGCTCTATTTGACATCCGCGAAGTCTATAAACAGTGTGACTTCCGTGCATGCCCGGGATGTGATTTGGGTCATTTCGTGGTTGAGCCAGACGGTCCGACCAACAGTTCGCTCTTCAGATTGTCTAGACCCCACACCAAATCCACCTAGACCCTCCATGAACTCCTCACACCGGGTTGGGACCCCTGGCATGAGGAGTGGGAGGCAATTGATGAAGGGTGTTTTGGCGCAACCTAGCAGGAATGAGACATGTAAGCACGATCTGGTTGAAGGATGACAACTCAGTCGGGCGTGCTCAGTTCGCAACATTCGCAGTTTGGGTACCCAGCCACCTCGGCTCCAAACTCACCTCGGCGTAGAGGCATCTCGGGCGCCTAGTTCGAAACTAAAGAATCGAAGTATCAGCTCGGGGCTACCAACTCGAATCGCCACGTAACCGACTCCACAGGTCTCTCCAAAAGATCCCGAATCTCTCGAGACCACGATGAGCTAACAGACCCCGATTTTTTCGAGATCACAATAAGGACTCATCCCGGCTCCGCCAGAGTCGAAAGTAAAGCAATAAGCCTTCTCTACGAGGTGTTCCTTCGGAAGCGGAGCTAACCTCAGAGATTTCGGAGCTCTTTTGTGAGACCCACGACTACTCTGGTATATAAAGGCGGGAACCTCAAGGCAAAGGTACGTGTGATTACTCTACTCTCTAGCTCTCAAGCTCTCAAACTCTCAAGTACTCAGGTCGCATTACAGTACACTAACTTAAGCATCGGAGTGACCTCGCCGGGTTAGCCACCCTGGGTTCTCTGATCCACTATCTTGCGAATACATCCAACTCGTTGCTCAATTGGAAGCCAGATGGCCCTCTAGCTGGGAGTAGTCAGATTGCGCAACAATAGATATCATATTGTTTTGAGAACAATTTGTATTGGCTATTAAGATTGGCCTTTTCTTATTAGTGAGGAAAAAATTAAAGAAACAAAAATATTTTACCATTAAGGCCCCGTTTGCTTTTCGGTAAGTTATTTACCCAGGTAAATGCAGTTATCTGGGTAAGTTTTTCCTAGGAAATACTTACTCGGGTAAGTGCATTTACCAATGTTCTTTTATTTCTCATGTAAATAAGGCAATGACCATTTTAGCCATAAAAATCCATAATTAAAAAGGGTATTTTTGTCCAATTCAAGTGTTGGCAACTTTCCCCTAGGTGGAAAAGTTATTTACCCACCCAGGAAAATAAACTTTCCCTGGTCCCCACCCAATTCAGTTTTGCATATGTTTGTTTGTAATTATGATTCACACTCATACCTCATAACAAATTTGTATATTTTTCGATTTGCTTTCATTAACAGTATAAATTTGCATCTAAAACGTTGATGCAAAATTTGCACTACCTTCTCCATACCTCATACCTCTATTCTCTATGGGGACCACACCATTATTGTACCTACCTCACTCCCAAACGATTAACCCTCCTATGGGGACCACACCATTATGTTAAAGTAAAGCAGAATTTGCATTCACATTTGCATTTATACTAGTGCAAACAAAATTTGTGTCAGAACCAAACACAATCTATAGGAGTCCTCATCATTCCCACTTAATGGACCATGGTAGGCATGTTATTCCTATGGATAAACACAGTGTTGGATGATCATATTGAATCAAGGATTTTGCTTTTCTTTCCATGACCATCTTGCTTATTCATTGAAGGGGTAAAGAACTTGAGCCTGTGAAGGCAAAACTGAGTTCCATTGGCAATTTATTGGACGAGGAAGGCACTGACACAAAGATCCAAGTGGAATTACTTGGTCTGTTCCACCAAACCGTAGAGAGAACCGTTTATTATTTGTCACTATGTATAGCCTAAAACTTTGTTAGTAAAAGCTTGATCAGATCATTTAGATTGTTTTTTTTTTTTAATGTCATTAAAGGTGTTTGAGTGAGTAGCATACCGTAACAAGGGAATTATTGCCCATTAACAATCTGTTTGGTTTTCAAACAAGATTGGAATTGGAATCCCCATGAATCGAAATCGAAATCACCTATTCTTGATGCTTGTTTGGTTTAGTTGGGAATTGGAATTGAATTCCAACTGTTATTGTTTGATTCATTTGAAATTGGGATCAGAATCAATTGAAGACTTTTTATTTTTTATTGGTCTATTTATTATTTTTTATTACTGTATTAATATTTTATAAATATATATCTATTATTTTGTTAGTACTTTGTTATTATTTTATTAGATTTTATTGTGGTTATTATTATTATTAGGTTATTAATATTCTATTATTTTTGTTTATTATTTTAAATTTAATTTTTTATTATTGAATAATTAATATGTTAGTATTTTATAATTCCTTTAATTATATTATATTAATACTTTATTTTTAATTAATTAATATTATATTATAATTAATAATTTTGCTTTTTATTATTATTTTATTACTATTTAATATAATTAATTTATGAATGATGTATTAATATATCATTATATTATTATTACTTTAATAATATTTTTATTATTATAATTTATTAAGAATTAATTATGCTACTATATTTTATTATTATTTAATAAATAATATATTTGCTTCTATTATTAATTTATTAATATTTTATTACTATTTTACTAATACTTTTAATAGTTTATTAATATTTTAGTATTGATTTAATGATATTTTATTATTTGATTAATATTATTTATTGGGTATTTTTTTATCACGAGTTCTTTACTTAACATACCCCGGAATGAGAATCCCATTCCCCAGGGGAAGCTTGTAATGGCCATCCCCATTTGGGGGAAATCCCATTCCGCCAAGAATAAAAATCAGAATCTCATTTCTATCAAACAAAGGGTAGAATTCCCATTCCAATTCCAATCACCTATTCCAAAAAACCAAACTGATCCTAAAAAGATGAATCGGTGAAGGAATCGCATATTTTGCAGATTTGCATGGTAAACTAAATATCGACACCGTTGATCGTTCCCTTCAATATTTTGAGCGTCAGTTGTGTAGCTTAGGCAGTTACACTGTCTAATTCAGTGATCTGCTGGATCCCATTTAATGATATCTAATACAGACAGATAAGCAATTGATTTCTACTAATAAAAATGAGGAAAAGGTGTTGATCGAAATTATTTGCAGATTGCAGTATCCAGACTCTAGGGTCGTCCCATTTAATTTTCTTTCTAGTTTTTTTTTTTTTGGCTTTTGAGGAACCGTATTTTGTTTTATCCATGAGACTCTTAAAAATGAACAAAAGTAACATTGAAACTTTCAGTGCCCCACCTCTTACAACGACAAAATGTCAAGATCTTCCTTGGTTGTACTTCACTTTGAAAATGAGAGCTACTCGGTTATGTAATTATGCTCTAAGCTAGGCTCTATAACTCATCAAATCTTACATTAAAAAAAGAGGGGACCTATCACCCACCATTAGTCAGTCAGTCATTAGATGAATGCCATCAATGAGGTATGCACCTTCATCAATTCATCTATATCACTAGATCAATATTACCTTGTCATGCATTTTTCTCCCTGTTTTTGCTTAAACATGATCTCAGGACTATTAACCTTCTGATTTGAGCGTTGTAGTCTTTTACATTTGGTCCACATAAATGATGAAGGCCACCACATGACCGGATATCCGATGTTTGAATTGAAGCAAAACAAGCCAAACCTATTCATTTTTGCTCCTCCTATTACGCTTTCTTCTTCCAGTATATGTGTTTTACTGCTGAGAGAGTGGTACCCATTTGCTTCTTTTGGTGTCTAGTAGCTCGTTCCTCAAAATTAACATTTTTTTGGAGGGGGGAGGGGTTGCAGAGAGAACCATCCTAGTGGCTAGTGGTCTTAGAATATGCCATTGTACACCAAATCATCAATCGGTCCTAATATGGACCATGCTGAACACCCTAAAGCCCAAAGACCAGACCCAGTCCGCCGAGGACTCGGAAAGCTGCTACTGTACTGTGGGAAATTCTAGTCATTCTAGACGAACCCTAGACCCTGTTGTATTAGCATTTAGCAGTAGGTAAATTGACTGACAAAAACTAAAGGGTTCCTGCTTTTCAATTTGTGCTCATAAATAGGTTTAGTGCCGTTTTCATTCCCTCGGTTGAATTTAATTCCATTTCCATCGCTGGCAGTGGCAGGCTCATTTGGACGGTAGACATTTTGAGTAAATAGTAATTCTTCTTGATAGTAGACATTTTGAGTAACTACTAACTCCCGAATGTGTAGTATTCTGAAGACTACAGCCCCACCACCATTAACGGATCACATATCACGACACTTTGTGAGAGTAGCTGCTTCAGCTTCAATGCAATCAATTCCTAGCTTCAATGAAAGTTTTAAAATTATAACGACGGATATGACCCAACATTTCAAGCATTGGACACTTGGACTCTCGATCAGGTCCCATAATATTCCGAATGGGGGCCAGAATAAAAGGACCCCCCGCATATAAGTCGTGCTAACTTGTTAAAAGGGTCGGTTTAACGTAACAGACAGTCTGGATCGAGGGGAGAGCGACCAACCGGAGGGTCACCTCAACCTACTCCATGCACAGTCTGGATTTTCAAATAGCTAGAGGGATCAATCCGGCAGGAAGACATAGACAACCTACCTCCCTGCTGGAAAGCCTTTTTTTTTTTTTTTTAATCCAAAGAGCAGTTAAGCTCATCCATTAGAATTAATGAATTATTCCCGCAGTTTAACAGACTTCGGGGCCTTCCATCTTTCAGTGCCAACTTGGAAAATAAATTGGGCGGGCCTCTATCTTTGTCAGTACTGATTAATCTGAGAGAAAATTTTCACCTAATCCATCCCTTGCAGACCCACGTGCATGTGGTACAAATACCCAACTTTCGTACTAAATGCAAGGAGATGAGTTGCCAATTGCTTTTTAATTAAACTCCCCTCTCTGCATGTAGTTGAAGGTCGCTAACACATCGACATCCATATTTCACTACTTGAAGTTTCTTTATTTCTACTGTACATAAAAGTAAATATCTTTTCTCTGTAAATATATTGGGTGTCAATTTGGGCAGATGAAAATCCATGTTTTGAGATGATTAATCAGTATTTAATTAGATCTCACTACTCCGCTGCATGTACATAAGCTTTCAAGATTTCAAATTCAAACGCGCTATGAAAACTTAAATGAAATGGCTGGTCTCGCTTTACCAGCTTCAGCTGGTATCTAAGCACTCCTAAAGACTAGCAACATTGAAAGATGAGGGGGTAAGTAAAAAGAGAAGAGTGTGAATGAATTATTTACTAATTAGCGCAAATATATATATATATATATATATAAGCCAATCATGTCTGTAATAATCTCATTCCTCATCTCTTCGAAGATGGCATCTCCTATCTCCATCGCTATCTCATTTTTTATCTGTGGCTGGAATTCACTCCACCCTTCTGTTGAGTATGAAAAATCAGAACGTATCATTTCGGTTATGTTTGTTTCGTCTACAGATTGTTTACCCCATGAGTAAATCCGCTCACAGATAATCTTCCCAATCTCCTCGGTCCCTAAGAATTCATGATCACCCTGATGCCTTCTTCCCTTCCTTCCATGAGTCTCTATTGTCTCCCTTATGCAGTCAAAAAGAAGCTGTCTTGTTTGCTGCCACACCCTTTTTGTCTTCAAGTATTGGGAAGAACCAGACCCACTAAGCTCATGAATTGCTGCATATCCAGTGGAGCTGTATTTCTCCTTCGGTGATTGTACAAGTAATTCCAATAGAGAAGCCGAGACTATGGATTCTTCTGTAACTTTCTTTGATAGATTAAAGCTCGTATCCTTTTTGCTTCTTGCTTTGGGGCAGCACTGCACTGTTTTGTTGTTTGATGAACAACAAAAACAAGTGTTCTCTTTCAGCATTAGAACAAGGAAGGAAAAAAAAAATTATTATCTTATCTTAATGTAAATTTAAGCAGACGGAGCTTGCAAAGACTAACTCTGGTTTTGGAGTGGGGAACCTCTATCACAGGATTCTTCTTCTAATACTGACACCGGACTGAGTTGTTTTCCATCTTCAACGACGCATCCCCATTGAAGTTTATCATCCGTATAAGCCTGTTAGCTTTGTGAGTAATAAAAGCTGAACCACATGTTTATATATATATATATATATATATATAACACATCGCGGGATAGAAAGTATAGAAAGCATATAAGAGAACCCCCTTACCTCTTGTTCTTCTTTCAGATTGTAAGTCTTAAAGGCTCTGAAAGTTTCTGCAGGACAAGATGAAATGTTCTTTCTTTGAGAGGACAGAGACTCTTCTGCATCGCTTTCAGAACAGGAATCAAATAATGTGATGCTGCTGGCAGAGGAAAACCTATCAAGTTGTTTAGCTGATTGGGTATTTGCGCCTCCCATCGCAGAGACATTAACGCCTCCATCTTCAGAAGCTCTGCGATCGCAATTTGATAATTTCCGGTTGTCACCGACAAAAACAAGTTTGCTGAATACTAGCTTCAGGACCTTCGGATAGTGGAAAATCCCTTTCCTTCTCTCTAGTTCTAAACCACAACTGCCCAAATTCTTAGAATGCGTACGTGAATTGAGAGGGCAGCAATTATGTCTACTGGTTTCTGAAATCGAGATTCTCTTCAGATACCCTCTTTCAGAAAGGTATTCTTCTAGCTGAAAAGGTTCTTGTTGCTCTTGGAGAAGCTCGCCGAGCTTCCTTGCTTGGCCTGGTTTGGAGAGGGAGGATACCAATGCCATTAGACCTCCCAGATAAAATGGGTTAGAAGAGATGAGGAGTAGGAAAATGTGGTTTTAGGGGTTTGTCAGTGGATAGATGAAGTCATTGAGGTGGTGGAGACTTAATTGGGATAGACAAAACGTATCCGTCAGTTTGGGACCGGATCATACGCAGCATCAGAGACAGTAATCCTGATTTAACATAAGTAAGACTTTTTTTCTGGTTGACCTTACGCTGCGTTTGGTTGCGAAGAAAATGAGAGAAAGATAAAATAAAATAAAAAGATTTGCTTTGATGAGAGACAAATAATATTTTATAAATTACAATAAATAACAATAATAATCAACTTCATATTACCGGTTGCAGCCTCAAGAATTATAAATTCATCATTTTTCATTTTTAGCTGCTTCTTGCTTTTGATTTTTACATGTCGGGAAGATAATGACTTGGATGCAATATTTTACACCAATTTGCAGTGAGTGATCAAAACAATAATGTGGTATCATATTATTAATACATATCTCCCATCATGCTGACCAAATCAATATTTGCATGTTCTGTTTGTACCAAACTTTATAAAAATGTCTCTCGTTAGAATGTAATCGATCATGTGGGTGGACCAGAGTTTGGGCAATGCTTGTGTAATTGGACAAGGTAAGTTGGATAAGACCCTTAACCAAGATTCATTAGGAATACTACATAAGATTATTCATTAGGAATACTACACAAGATTCATTAGGAATACTACATAAGATTATATTAATACATCTCTCTAACTTTTGTTTTTCACTTATTTCTTTTCCTATTTTCAATTATATCCTTCACCTCTCTTTCCACTTTTCAACCTTTTTGTGTCCCTTGCCATCATTCTCTACAACTCACTAACCAGAGCTTTCTGTCTCTCTCAGATTTCACCTACAGTGCACGCTAGCAAAGTAATCGATAAGCATAAAAACCTTTTTTTATTTCTTCAAAGAAGCTCAGCGAGAGATTTCACAGGTACCCATACCATCATACCATATATCTGAATTTGGATTTACTCCCCACAGAACGCACCTCGCACCAAACTCAGTACTGAAAGTTGTAGCTGTGCGCATGAATGACAATTTACGAATAGTGAGATGTTCCCAATTTGCTGCTCTAAGTGCTGTGAGGCTCGCGCCCTCTTGAGAGTAAATCCGGACTTATATAGAGATTGTGTAGCCCTTCCAAGTTCCATCCATCCACCAGTTGTTTATTTTTCTTTATCCACAAGCTAGGATTTTGATTCATCGAAGCGGGCCTTTAATACATTTTAACAATCCAATGGTTACAAGTGCATGAGTACCTTCCTGAATCAACGGCCCAACATTAAGTGAAAAGGGAAATTTGCATAATTGTGGTTCGACTATGATACCGGAAGGTTATAATATTGGAAAAGCTTTACACCCAATCAAGAGGTGACCAATAATCATATGAGTAGTTTAACTTTAATTGAAGAGGAAATGTTGCAACATATAACAGAATCAGCAAAGCTCCGACATCTATTGATAATCTGAAACCCGGTTTACCCGTCACCCTTCAATTTGTAACCTGGACGGATAGAAAATCAGAATGCTCAGCTAACTGGGGGTCATGGTTTCGCAGGTTAATCGACCAGTTAGCCTAGCCCTACTCAAATCATGGAAACTGATTTATTTAACTGGGGACCCGGAAAGATCACTGGTTCAACCGCCTAATCCGGTCCATGTCTGGCATCACTTTGTGAAGCATAACCAAGTAGCTCCAGCTTTCTAATTTTTGTCGGGCCCACGTGGTTGGCCATTTAATAGTCATACTTCCTACCACCCAGCCAAGTAGTCAACTACACCAAGTCCTTACCCCACTGCAGTTAACACGCATCAACTCCCCCATACTACATGCAGTGATGCAGGCAATTCTTGTCTCAAACAAGAGGCATGACAAAATTTGAAAACACATGGTGACAACGCATCAATGGACATGTAATGTCCAACACATCTTAACAATGGCCACAGGCATCCTGCTATAACTAGCATCTGTTACTGTGTTTTGACATCATTACTATTTCTACCTAAAACGTTTTGGGCCGATCAAGTCAAATTGGTGAGAGATGTATCCGTAAAAATTGTGGATCCAGACTTTCAATACTCAATTTTTCTTTATTTGTTTCCGTTTGTTACATCTACAACTACTAAGACTGTTAATACTTCCCGACATTAAAGGACCCGAACTCTCAAAAATAGAATATAAATGGGTGCAAAAAAACGATACATATCAGTCAATACAAACCAGTACACAGAATCATATTTTAAGGTATGCCTATTTCAGCCGTAAACAGCCTCAAATAACAGTTATATCTGAGCAGCTAAGTCAATCTTGAAGTTAAAACAGCCTTCCATTTCAGGTCATGGAAAACCAAATCGTTGAATCACTTTTTTATACAGAAATTAATCAAATCTTTGAAACAAGGAAATGCCACAACATAGTTTAAGGGTGATACAGAAATACCCTCTCTACTTGAATACAGCAAAAGAAGCTTCACATAGCCGTCTACAAATAAATAAATTAAACAGAAAAGGTCTCCCCGCTATTTCTTTTCAATTAAATAGCAAAATTTAAACAATCTAATCTTCAATACCCAAGAGTTTTGGATTTTGAACCTGGACTCAGGGTTCTCAAAAATTCTATTTTAGACTTGCATTCACCATGGAATGTCATGAGTGCTTTCTGCCGACGAGCAAAAGCTAAGCTGAACTGTGTAATTTCCCGTTCAAGCTCTTTCCTCTTTTGCACTTCCAAGCTCAAATCCTTTGAGAGCTTGTCCCTTTGGTCGGTAACAAGTTCAAGTTTTTGAGAGGATTTGGAGAGCTTCTGAACAAGGAAGGTTTTTTCTTCTTTCAAAATAGAGCACTCTCTTTCCAAGCTATGGCACTTCTCCTTGAAACTCTCCAGGAGTTTGTTGTTGTGATTGAAATCCTTGTCCAAGATCTGGTATTTTTCCTTGATAGCATTCAGTTCATGACCTAACTTCTCCATCCAACTAGCATTTGCACCTCCAAAATCAAATCCCTTCAATACATGCAACACTCAAATTATAAGACAATAAGAAGCAACCGGCAACATTGAGTTGAAGAAAGCAAGTGATTACAGAATCTTTGTCGTTGGGCTTGCAATGACTCGGAAATAGAAATAAAATTAACAATTGACATTAACTAGAAACCCAACCTATCAAAATATTAAAAAAAAAAAACTAGAAACCTAGCACAAAGAAACCACAGATATGATGTTTTAAGAACAGAATTATAGTATTTTCCTGGCATTACCCTATCAACATGAACCTCTGAGTTAGAATTCAATCTTTAAATTTGGATGGCCTACTTTCATAACTGTATCAGAGTATCAGACACATGGCAAGGATGCGTCTTACTTTTGAGATGAGAGAAATTTCCAAGGTACAGGCTACAGCGCGAAAGTGTATTATTTAGTGTAACTCCCTTGAGAGTTACAAAATTGAGTTTCCATAATATGCATCATAATTATTTTACTGACAAGGCTTACATGACACTCAATCAACAAGGATGCAGTAAGCATAGCATGCCACTGGATTCAGAAGTTTAGGTCTGATTACGCACTCCCAAGAAAGAAGGATCATACAGAACCAAAGAATTTGTAACCTCACACCAATATAAGAATGTAGTTCTCCCATTCCTCGTTCTTTTCGAAAAAGACAAACACCATAAAGCCACATATGAAGCCCTGAAATAATCTCATTGCCAACTTCAACCATCAGTTAAAAAAAAAAAAAAAAAACAGCAAAAGATCTATATATGTACAATCAGCAACTCATTTAGAGTTCCTATCTACTGTAGGCCTTATTTGGAGTTCAGCTTGTTTAATGGGCTAATTTAGAAAGTAACAGAAATGCCAAGTGGAAGTCTAAAATACTTTCAGCAAGCCAAAATCATATAGGTTATGCATTAAATCAGTATCATCCTGGTCTATATAATTTCATTATTACAGCACCTATTAGGGTTTCTAATTTGGGGCTCTTATTTTGTAATCAGGCACTTGCTATCAGTAGCATGCTGGAGCATATTTTGCAGGCCTTTAAAAGGAGTTCCTTTCATTAAAAATCTAGGGAATGCAAAGAATTAATTACAGAATGAAAAGTCAAAGTGTACAATTTACATGGAAGTTGTAAAATGTGTACAGAGGAATTCATACTTGGAATTTGGTTTATTTTTTGCTCATTCATTTTGCATCGAGAGACAAATTTAAGATGCAAGACTTGAAACGTCACAACCCATTCTCACAGATTCACAACCAAGTAGCAAGATAATAAAACTTTTGAAAGAAATTTTTATTTAAGATATTTTCTTATATAATTGCACAATGAACGATGGATAATTTGAGCCATGTTCAATTAGAACAAATAATAACCAAACATCAGAAATCCAAAAAATAAACAAGCCATCCTATTAACAAGATGGTGAATAAAAACAGAATTGGAAAAAGACATAATGATTGTGACTTGGCAGCTACCTCATTTTTGCTAGTGTACACTGGAACCATCAGATGTTGATGCTCGGCAGTTAGTGCTTGCAAAGATGCCAAGGTTGTAGCTGCACTTTTCAACTTCTCAACAAGCACTTTCCATTGTTCTTGAATTGGAGAACTCTCCCCACTTAAAACACTGCATCCATCTTTACCCATTGAGAAATGGGTTTCTAGAGTTGAGAATAGACAGACAGCAATGTCACTTGTACTTGAAAGCAATTTTGCGGTAGAAGATTTTTCATCAGCTACAAAACTCTGTTCAAGTCATCTAAAAGTCAACTCTAAAAGTCTCAAAAACAAAGTTCAAAATTCAACTGCTGATATGCAAATTTTTTACCTGCATCATTGATAAAACGTCCTTATAGATGTCCTTGCAATTTGCTACAGACTCACACAACCTTGGTGGAATTTCTCGTATCAATAATGACTCATGTTGAAGTTCAGATATCTCCTCCAATAGTTGACTATTTAAAAATAGTTGTTCTGCATTATTTCTCTGCAAATAATTCATGGGAACCCAAAAAAATGCTTGTGAATAAATTGAAACCAAGTATTTCTTTTATTACATAGGAACAAGCAATTAAAATGCGAGAAGTTGGAAACTAGATCATAGAACCTTAACTGAAAGCATAAAAGTCAAAAGTCCATAATTAAAAAGGAAAAAAATATTAAAAAATGTGAACCCATTGGAGTTTTTTTAAAGAAGGAAAATGCGAGAAGTTGGTATATGAGCATCCAACGAGTCTCCAACAGTTATTGTCGGTATATATGAACATCCAACAAGTCTATGACAGTTGTCTTGATTATTGGAGTTTTTTTATTATAGTTTATTAGTTTTACAATTTTATTTTAATGCAGTTTTGGATGCCTAGAAAACATTCTATTCTTGGTTTAATACCTAGAAATACTTGTTGGTGCTGATTCCAGAAAGATCTATTACATTGACCTGTTGGTCAATATATTTTGCATTGCCCCGAAACTTCAAATCAACCATGACATTTCACACTTCAAAAATGCCAATACATCTTTAACTAAGCTATTATACCATACACATGTAGTCTACTTATCTTATAGAATATAACTCGCAACAAACAGAAGAGAGCAAAAACCTTTGTACCGATTACTGAACACTATAAATGCCTTGCTTTTCTGCTGGAATTAATACAGTTCGCAAACAACAGAAGATACCAAAAACTTTGAGTAAGAGAACAAACATATGAATATTAAATCACTAACCTCAAGTTCATCTTTCTCTTTAATAACATGTTCCAATTGTTGCTTGAGCTTTTGAATCTCCTCTTTGTAATAATCAATTGAATAACCCTGGAAATATTCTAAATCAATCAAAAACAAATAATACATGGTTCTAAGTGACTAGACAACTCATCTAAATCAGCATTAAAAGATCTCATAATCACACCCAGCCATCTTGCAAAACCAAGTTGTGTCTGTGCATTACACTAGTAGAGATACAGAAAAGTGAACACAAGCTTTCATCTTAGCAAATGGCATGCTTTCCTAAATGGAAAATGAAGTAATCCAACTGAGGCAACAACAATGAGAATGTTTTAGTTGAGACCTAACTATGATGATTAAACAAATGCAATCCAGACATAATTTGTCTAGTTATTGTTATGAAAAAAGAGAGGATGAAAAATATCAGAACAAAATAGCATGTGCAAACCAAGTATAAGGGAGACATTTCAGGAAACAAACTCACAGGGGAAGCATCAATTGATGGGAAAGAATGGTTTTCCCTAGCTGGAGTCATTTGAAGTGAATCAAGGTCGGTTGCCTGGCCTTTATTGAGCCTCAACCACAAGTCTTCATCAGCAACATTGCTGAAATCATCTGGAATGGGACTAGTGTCAAGTGGCATTGAATAATCTGATCGTTTTGCAACAAAGGTATTAGGAGCTGCTTTAAAGCAAGGGGTCCTGAAAGCATCTCCTTGAAATATGCTATAATTGTCGTTGCTATCTTCCTTAAGGCTCTGTCTTACAGAAACAAGTCCCTGTCAGCAGACAATCAGATCCAGAAAGCACAGAAACAAAAAATAATTGCAAAATAAGAATCAACAAATGAAAGAACAAAAACAAGGGAACATACTGCACTCTACCTTGTTATAAGGTGCTTAATAATTCTCTGCATTGTAGAGTTTAAAATGCTTTCTAATAGCCTCATCTTCACTTGTAACTAGTGAACAAAACTCAGTATATGAAACTTATACCTTTGTATTTTCTTTGAGACCCATTATCTAAAAGTAAGTCTTGAAGTATTTAGCCAATGTTTTTGTATTTGATTTAGGACATTTTATTTAAAAGAACAGGAAACACACCAATGTAACATCTTGAAACCCTTTATGTTGGGTGTTGAAGCCTAAACAGACAAATGTCATTCATTAATGCTCAGATTACCATCTGTTGAGAGAAATATTGTATTTTTATGGGAGAAAAAGGGGCTTCTGTGTAATTCTGATATATTTTGTTGCTTATTTAAGCTAGTCTGCTAGTGGTTGTGTGAGATTAGGGTTTGAGGAAGAGAGAGTGAGAGTGAAGCCATGTATCTCTTGTTCTCATAGTGGATATTTTTCCTCTCCTCCAGTGGATGTAGGCTACCAAGCCAAACCACGTTAAATCTTGGTGTTCTCTCTACTTCTCGGTTTCTCCTTGATGTGCCATTCTATTTTATGTTAGTTGACATGGTATCAGAGCTATTTTATGTTGTTTAACACAATCCAAGAAAAACAATCAGCAAGAAGGCCAAACAATACAAATAGGACAGTAAAACAGACCAAAGAGCTGAGCAAGAGAAGCAATATTGAGCACTGGGAGAGAAAACTTATGAGACCTCTGCTAAATGGCAACGTATTTGAAGCATCTGAGTGCTCTGCTTATATATTAGATGATGAAAAGTATTAACACTCTGATGTAGGACCAATCGCTCTTATACCAAATTATATAGGATTGACAGTTTTGATACCAAACTGATGTAAAATTGGAATGACTCAACAATGAAGCTAGGAATTATGAAGGTACCCATTGACCAGAAGAAAGTTAATGGAAGATTTTTAGGGCTAAGGGAAGGCTTAAAGGGTTAGAAAGGTGTGAGGTGAAATTGTTGAATATTGCAAATTCTATGGGAGGATGAAAATAGAAAACTTAAAAGCTAAGCATAGGGATAGAATATGAGAGCAACTAGAGACTGTTTGGCACAAATTGACAAAATTGGCAAAATAAGAAAATGTTGGGTTTAAAACATTTGATGTAAAATAAAGAAAAACTTACTTAAATTGGTTTTAATGCTTTGAAAAGCTAAATGAAAACCTTTAATGAGAATTTATGAGTTGGTGGCAAGTCCTACTAGAAATAAGAAAAACAACATTTACAAAATTGTCACTATCATAAGAAAATAACTCTTAAAGTGCTTAACCAATGACTGAAACTTTAAACACAACTAAGCTATGACTAGACAAATCAAACTACTAAACAAAACAATACACAAAATGACTAAAATACATCTACTTCCCTAAATACAAAAATACTCAAAAACCCAAATTTGCCTCCTTTTCTCCTGCATCATACCAATTTAATTGTTTCCTATAACGTCATTTTATGTAACAAACATGGCCAATTTTCTCTTTTTTCACCACAAAAGCTTAGAAGGAAGAGTTAGAAATGGCAAGGTCAAAGCACTTCCATAATGAGATGATTAAAAGCATGGAAAGACATCAATGAATTGATACAGTTTTACTAATCAATTGTAAACTAAGTATATATGGACTGAAGTTTTCCATGACTACTAGCAAAGGAAAAATGAATGAGTGACAGTATAGCTAGGAGTGATCATTTCTAACCCAGCCAGACCCAACACTTCAAGCCCATCCCAGCCCACAATATTGTTTTATGTTATAACCTATTTAAATGCATAGGCTCAAACCCGGCTTGGTCCATGATCACACCTAAGTATAGCACCAGTAAAAAGAAATCAGTAACACATCATAAATATGAAGGTCAGAAAATAGGCTTTTTTCATGTTAAAGGAGTATTAAGACTTTGAGTGCAAGAGACTAAGACACAGACCATCCACAGACATCTCATACACTCTGCACTGGTTTGCAAATGTATCACCCTAGTTTTTATAGAGAAGGTAAGTTATGGTTAAAAAGTATTAAGCAATTTACCTGCTCCCAGATCTCAAGGCTTTGGTATTGACGCTGTGAGAAAGGGTGTCCATTGCTGTTCTGTTAGCCAATAATGAAATATTTGACAAAAATAAGCAACAAAGTATGTTGCAGGTAAGTTCACAAACCCTAGAATTATCAAAAGAAGAAAAATGAGTATTACTGGGAAATAGCTATTCCCTGCCTAAGCCACACCTGAACTGAATTTCTGTCTTGCTCTGAGCAACTAACAAGACTACTGAGGTTGTCTATTTTCATCTGTTGCTCCTTAATACACCGATCCCGTTCTTTATGTGATTTTCTCTCCTCCTCTAGTTCCATAGCAAGTTTTTCATGCTCTAATTCATACTGATGAAAAGGATAATAAAGTTCAGAAGAAGGCAACAGAAAAAAATACTAACAAATAAGTTAAAGAAATCTAAAACCTGCCTTCAGCATTTCATTCCTCAGTTTCAAAATCTCTTGCTCAAGCACCTCTGCCCGGGATCCCTAAACAAACAAAAAAATGCTATATTTACTGGATGATAAGACTCTAACAAAATAAATTTAAAGGATGAACCATCACCTGAAGCTTCTTACGCAATTCCTCAATCTCTAACTTCTGTCGCTTCAGTAAGGCTGCATCAGTTAGGATCTATGACAAGATACACTGCAATTAGGACATGATGAAATAATTCAAGTGCAAGCAAGACATTTGGACCTAAACTTTAGAGACAAAGTTCAAAGGAAAGAAGAAATGAAAATTCAAAAGAATTGAGAAAAAGAGATAGCAAAGCCAGCACCACTTCAGGAAGGAAAAAAGGCCAATTCCATACTTCACTGCAGAAACAGATTCCATCCAAATAAATAAATGATACTAAATTGTAAATTAATGGTGTGTTCTCCAGTGTGAATTGTTTTTCTCGTTGTGAGTTCTCAAAACAAATTAATACCATATGGGTTTGAAAACAAATTGGTTCTCAAAACAAAAACATAGAAAACAAGCTCTTGGTTGTATATGTGTTTCTTGTTTCCAAAATTGAAACAAAAATGCTTCCTCAAATTTCTGATTTAAGGATCATGCTTTTATGTGGTGATTTTTTATCAGAAACGGGCTTTTATTTGGTGATTTGATATCATGTTCTATAAAATATATAATATCAGTACCTCCAGAAGAATTTGTTTTTGTTTTAAAAATTAATAATAGATTCCATAAACGTAATATTTACCTTCAGAAATTTATAATTCTCTTGCCTACGTTCCTGAATTCTCATTTTTTTTGAAAGGTGACTTTTTTTTATAAAAGAGGGAGAGGAACCCGCAAAATCTATACAAAAAGAACAGCCAGCATCTAAACACTATACATCAAAAAAGCTAACTGGTACAAAGTCGTTGCCATATGTATTATTCTGTACCATTGATTACAAAAAATAAAGTATGAAAAGTTTAAAAACTCCCTATGGGATCTTGACCAAAAAATCATTTGCCATTCCATTTGCCAAGAAGCACCTCCTCCATCACCATTGAAGATTCTTCTGTTTTCTTTCTATAGGTCCCAGCAGATTGCAAAGGGAAGCAACTTCCACAAAATGGACCCTCTTCTGCTAAGACCTTTGAAAGACCAGGCAGCCAGCAGACTGTGCACCACACTTGGCATCACCAATTGGATCCCAAATGGTTGAAGGAAAAGGGACCAACAAAAATGTGCCTAAATTTTCTCATTTTTATCAATGACTATAATTTTATTTTATACTTTTAAATTTACTAAATGTTTTTACATTATAATTTCTAAATAATTGTGATGGATCATGGATCTATGAAATTTCTATATCATATGCAAAGCTATATAATATTTAAAAACACAAAAGCATGAGCCATGATACTAGAGATTTTAGATGCATGAAGCATATGCCTTAAGATGTGAGGCTTAAGCCTTATAGGATATGAGTGACCAATTTTTATAAAAAGCAACAAACTAATAGAAGAGTAAGTACAGAAAACTGAATAAAAGAAAGGAGTATTAAAATCACATTCTTAAAGATCATTTAATAACTATTGAGGAGGTTTCAATATTAAATAATACCACAAAATGGCTTTAAATATGTTAAAGATAAAACAAGCACATGTTTGGTGTATACATATACAAATACAAACAAAAAGAAATAAAAAAAAAAATTAAAAGACCCTTATTCAGAATATCATGAAAATAACTCCTTGAAAACATTCTTCACTTTAAAAATAGCTTTAGTATTTTCAGTAAACAAATAGAACATCATCAGGTATCCTAGAAAAACATATACAAGGCACTTTCTTAAAGTGTAAAGGCAAACCAAATCTGGGTAAGTAACATATTTACCTCATTTACTTGGACACAATTTGTAATGCGTTTAGCTCTGCTGGCAAACTGGAGGGTTCCCTTTGTTTCTTCTATGTGAATCTAAATGAATTAAGTACACCAAATAACAAACTTTTTGCATTAATGATAAAAAAGCTTTCCACATGCAATTTGGTAATAGCAGGCAAAAAGGTATTAAACATGAACAAAAAGGGTACCTCCTCTGGTGCTACAGTACAAATGATTGAAGTTTTAGCATTACCACCAAGCGCAGGTTGGAGTATGCGTGTCAGCTTACTATCACGATACGGAATATGTCCCCTGCATCAACAGTCCAGTCCTTTTAAATAATATGGATTTACCAGCACAGTTCTGATTTTGAAGTATCAAGTACTTCTGCTTGCCTATCCATCCAAAAAAAAAGTACCTCTGCTTGCTCCCATCACTTAATTTGTTAATGACATTCCCAAGAACCATTAAGCTCTTATTAATGTGTTTTCCTTCCTTCAAACGTACTCCACCAGCTCCAGTTTTAGCAATACGCTCAGACCCAGCTAAATCTACCAAGTTCTAGAGACAAACCAGAGAATAAAAGATACAAAAAAAGGTAGTGCCATAAATAAGCAGAACAAAACAACCATATGATCAAAAGCAACTAAACACGAAGAGAATCAAAATAAACAGAAAAAAAAAAGTTTAAAGAAAACATTTGCAGCGATTAGTAATATTTTTGTTGATGAAAGAATTACAAACCAGGAAAGACACACGAACAGCATCTGAATTTGAATAATCACTAGATGTTGTGTCCTTGCCCTTACTTTCAATGACCTAATTCATAAATAAAACTAAGTGTCCATAGGGGGACCAAGAATAGCAAATGATGCATACAACAATGAAGCTTCCTTTCAGAGCCAACATACCATCCTAAATATAGTGTGGGATCTGCTACTTCGTGCATTCATGTTTGTCTGACCAAAGTGCCGGTTAACTAGAAGAATCAAATTTTGGAAAAAGGAAAACATTCAAATTGTATATAACAGAACAAACCATTTAAAAAAAATCCAGTTAGAGTGCATATATCATCGACAGGATCAGACCTTCCCCTAGTTCGATGAGCTTAATGACTTGCTCAGCATTGTTCACAATTTCTTCTCTAAGACCTGCAACAAAAATACCCCGCTAGAAAGCAAGAAAAATCAGTAAGAGTGCATGATATAGAAGGTGATATAAAGCCAAATCCTCCAAAGCTCACCTCTAAACTCTCATGAACTTGAAGTTTCTGATTCTCAGGGGCAAGAAGATCATTGATTTCTTCATTATAAATTTCCATGTAAGATACTCGAATCAGAAATTCTCTGTCAATTGCCTGCAGATATTAAAAATGAAATGGTGAACCCGCAGCCACAACCCTCAAAGTCTTGCAATAAATGCATCAATTTCCAGAAAATATCAATGGTACCATCTGAATGTTTTGGAAAATATCTTTAACAGCAAGGTGAATGATTCCTGGATCATTTTCACGACCATTCATAGTGAAAGTCTTGCCACTGCTGGTCTGTCCATAAGCAAATGCAGTTCCTGAAAAAATCCACGATGGTCAAAATCAAAATGTCAAAACCAAACCAAGTCAGAGATTTAGCAGCAATTTCGTCCCATACACTAGTACCATCAATAAACAAGAATTTTGTAAGCATTACTCTAAACAGTTTCCTTCAATTGAAATGCAGAGTATAGAAATTGCTCCAGGTTAAGTAATTAATTGGATTCTTAAGAATTGTGAAAAGATGTTAGCCAAAAGTTCAAAATTTTCATTCCATGCAACCTCAAGTAATCCATGCTCTTTCAATACACCTACTTCACATAGTCTTGCATTGCCTTATATTTCAAAAAATGCTCTATATCTGGGTGTATCTTGGTCCAAGTGAGGAAAGAAATGAACTTCCATCCCATTCAATCGATCTTCATATATTTAATGAAATTAAAACCCATCCCAATACTTTCAACATCGAAGTAAGGTCAAAAGGCAACGAGAAATAGGGACACAGAAGACAAGTAAACAATTTAAATTGAATGTAGTTTATATTCCCTCTCTAAATCATTCAAGTTCTTAGAAATTAGAATTTAGAAAGGCAACTATGAACTCTCCTTCCGAAGAAAAGAGAAGTGCTGAAGTGCTATAAACAAGAATTGCAAAAAACAAGGACTGTGGAGACAATCATTTCGTACTTCCTTTTTTACCAAGGAATTACATCATCAATGAGATCAAATTACAAGACCTTGGCCATACATTTAACCATGTCTTCAAACATTATGCCCAAACAATATCAAATGATGTAGAGAAAACGAAATGGGGAACATCGGAAGTAGCTCGTACCATTAAAACCCTCAACAGCAGCTCGAATAATGTCTTTTGTAAGAAGCTCATAGACCTTGGCATTCGTGCAGTTTTGATCAAATACGTGATCTGCAAGCATCATTGATGAAATTGAGGTCTTGATATACGCGTATACATAATCAACTTTCCAAATAATTTAGAGAAAAAGAATGTAATTGAGAACGAATTAGGAAGAAAATACCGAAGTATGCATAGTCAACTTTCGAGATAATTTACTGAAAACTAATCAGCAGAGAATAATTGAGAAAGAATAAGATGGAGAATACCAAAAGCATAAGATACGCCGGAAATAGGGGTGCCGAAGGGCTTGTGGAGAGAGATCCGGTTGTCTTCGACCTTCCAATACAACCCATTGGAGACTTCTTGGCTCACCGGAGGTCTAACCCTAACTGCTACGCAGATCTTCTCCATCCCCACCTCCTTTGAGTCCTCCTGTCTAGTCTCTCTAGTCTCTAATCTCTACAGAGCTGCACTATTCGACGCTGGTTTTCCAAGCTTTCTTTCAAAGTTCAAATGGAAAACCGGCGGGCTACTTAAACATTTTTTATTTTATTTTAGGTAAATTTTAAGTCCCTGTATGAACTATTTTTCGCGATTCACATCCCCTTGTTTTCGAATCATGAAAAATAACCCTTCCTAATCCTCGAACCCAAAAGAAAAAGACAAATAAGTCCTTCCTGTCACCGTTCCGTCAATGAGTCGGCCATATATAATTTTTAAATCCCGATATTTTTAAAGCTGTGTTTGGTTTGAAAGAAAACAATCTTTCCATCTATTACGGATTTTGATATTACCAAAAATTTATAATAATGATTCTCTGATTAAAGATCCATCAACTAGTTTTTGATCTGCACTGCCCTTTTCCGTTCCCAATCCAACATCTACTAGTTTCAATTTTCACATACATTGTTAGACTTTTTTTCTGAAATACTGAAATATCCTTCTTTTAAATTATTTATGTGCAATTGTTAAAAGGAATAATCTACACCATGATTTTCAAAAACTGACCCAGAAATGAAATCACTTTGACCACCAATTTTTGGGTCAAATGGTCTAACCATTTAATCCAAATTCTGGTCAAATGGTTTTAGGGTTTAAAATCAGACCTGGAGCCATGATCAATTCACGGGTAGAAAGGTAAATTAAATATTACTATCTTGAATTCTGGGGGTAGTGGTATTTAGTCCTCGAAACTTTCATTTGTGACAAATACACCCTAAACTTTCAGATTCTAATATTTTGCCCCCTCTCCATTAATTGGATTTATTAAGGAAATTAATTTACTAAGTGTTGTTTGAGATTTGTATGAATGAGAGGATAACATTTTAAAATGACAAAAAATTATTTGACAAAGCACAATATATCCTTTTTGCTCAAACAAAACTCTTGCTACAAGAAGGGAGGAAGAAACATAAGTAAGGGGTTTATAAAAACATGCAAGAATATGTGCAAAATGGTCTCGCAAATTAAGGTAAGGGTAAATCGAGAAGTAGAGATGTTTAGCAAGCACATGAGGATCATGTGAGAATTTTTCTTCAAGGTTAATCGAATGGAACACTAACGAAGAGAGCAAAGTGTAGGAATCTGAAAGTTTAGAGGGTTTTTGTACAAATAATAGCTTAGGGTGCTATGTATTACTACTACCTTCAAAGTACAAGGTGATAATTTGTAAATTACCTTCAAAAAAGTCATGTAAATGTCATATATACCACATTAATTTGATGACCCACTTGTTTGGAACTTTAAAAGGTCAACTGTCAACAAAAAAAATATATATATATATATAAAGTAAATTTTGAGACTCTAAATTACATCTAAGTAGTTTCTCAAACATACGTATATGTAATTATCCATATTTAAACACACAGACACGCATTAATCCCAACCAAATGATACAGGTACTGACTATAAGTCGGAGCCAAAGTTTTAACGTCGATTGATCTCAATTGTTCAAGCATCATTTTTTTTTTTCAATAAAAGTCGAACCATGTAAGGCTGTGTTTGGTTTGAAGGAAAAAATAAGGAAAGAAAGGAAAATGTAAAAAAACTTTTACAAACCTCATATAGGTTTTCCTATGTTTTCCTTCCTTTTCCTTTAAACCAAACAAAGCCTAAATAATGTACCAACATTTCATCTAATCTAATAATATCCAAATGATGTCTTCAATCAACCTAAAGATCTAGGTATCGAAAACAAAATCAGCCTGAAAATCTATGCCATCAAACTGTGTTTTTCCAATCATCAAAGCGATGTACCAAATAAGTTCCAATTAATTAGCTTTTCATCTTTTTGCTCGTCTCCTCGATCTGGTGCAGTAAAGAACAGTGCAATGGAGGGTCAAATCGACATTGGAGCGGAGGCCTACTTTACTATTCAATAAAGACATCTTGGCACTGTGGGTAGTGCTTTCTCTTGCTAAGAAAGAGGTTTCCACTTTCTTTATTGGAGATTGCCCAGACTGACTTCTTAGCCTATTCATTACTCAGGTCGATTTAAATCCACTAGTGTTTCCTTGCTGAATCATGGAAGTTTCAGAAATGTAATCGAGTCTTATTAATGATTCAGACTCGATTTCAGCTCAATTCTAAAATTGAAATTTTAGACCCCCATAGAGTCTGGTTTGGAATTGGAACAGCTAGCTTTTTTTATTTTTTATCGGAATGGTTCCACCCTATCTTGAACCAGACACACACGCACACCACATTGACAGCAAAATATTCCTCGTAAAGGTTGGGTAGAAACTAGAAAGAGCAGAATAAGGCAAACAAACCTTATACAAGTACAAAGAGATCATGATCTCTGTTTTGTCACTCTCTTACTTTCTTGCTTTCTAACAAAATCGTGCATATTTCTTCGTCACAAGTGTATCCATGCATCAGTTGTCTATCGAACCCGTCAAGAAAAAAAAAAAAAAGGAAGAAAAGTCATTTTATCTTCCTTGTAACGACAGGTGGACCCTCGACCTGATAAGAATATTTATTCTAAGAACTTGCGCATGAAGGAATCAATCATCTCATCATCTGGTTAAATACTCGTAGATGCAAGGGAATCATCTCATCATCTGGTTAAATACTCGTAGATGCAAGGTGCCTTTCACAAATCAAAACTATCCGCTCTGAGATTGGGTGCACCCGTAGCTACTAAGACCTTTCTACCAACATTCAGTCGGATGCAATCAGTCCAATCACATTTCTAAAATCTTGGACCGGATTCCTACACAGGTTCAGTTTGTCTATGAACAATTTGGATTTGGATTTTGGATCAATGTACAGAAAATTTAGTTATCTTTTTTGCAAATTTGTGAGATGTTAATTAATGGTTCTCAATTTGACTGTTTTATTTATTTATAAAAAATGATGTGGTTCCCACCTTATATCAAAGAATCTGTAGGTAGGAGGGTTCTTTGCTTGGGAGTAAGGTAATAAGAAAGATGCTGTGGTTCCCACTTTATACGAGATGATTGATGTAAAGGGAAGGTGGTGCAAATTTTCATCAGTTTTTAAATGTAATGTAAATTTTGTATTATTAATAAGTGCAAATAAGACCAAAAAAAAAAAAAAAGAAATACATATTTTGTATCAGATTCTGACAGAAGTGCAATATGGGCTGGCTTGAACTGGGCTTATGACCCAAAATTTGGGCCCGGCACAGCCCGGACTCTGAGCCTAAAATATAATAAGCTCAGGCTGGGCCTAGCCAGCGAGGTTTTGGGCTTATAACATCAAATATTGAAAATTAAGTAAGTATTTATAAATATTATATGTAATACGTGGAAAGAAAATGTTCTGGGTCCGTGGGTCGGGCTTAGGTTGGCTTTGCAGCTATGTTGTAAAAGAATAGGGTATGAGGCTATGATCTTCCACACATTGTTGTCTATATATACTTATGTAAGCCCTTCATTTTAATTCATAGGTGATGTGGGATATGAGACAACCCTCCTCTAATGTTGCATTTACAGACACTATCGAGTGCAGTGAGTGTTGTCCCATGCCCAACATTGCCTATGAGCTATGAGTTAAAATGATCGCCAACTTTCGAAAACAAGTTTGTTTCTTATATGTGAGTTGATTCGTGTCAACTTATGATTACTTTTAATATATATTAAAAATTTTATATAAAATACATATTTGTATATGTATAATATATAAAGTATATATAATGTATAATATTATGTAATAAGTATACTATTTTATAATTTAAATACTTTAATATATATTGCAGGTCAGGCTGGGCCAGGCCGGGCCAGGCCAGGTAAAAATGGTAATTCCTAGGTATAAATCATAATTACAAATGGATGGGTGCAAAACTGAACCGGATCGATGCAAATTCAGATTTGCTTTGCACTGCAAACAAATAGAGGCAAAACTTCAAAGCTTTGAGTCCTTTTACTAAAGTTTAAGCTTAGTTTGGAAATAATACAAATACAAATATGTACAGTGCAAATGCATACAAAATATAAGGTTTTGCAGTCTACACATTTGTATTTGTATTGTATATATTTATATTTGTACTCCTTTCAAACTGAGAGAGTATAAATACAAATATGTACACAACAAGTAAATATAAAATAATATAAAATACAAGGATTTACACTCTACATATTTGTATTTGGAAGGAGTACAAATACAAATTTGTAGAGTACAAAATCTTGCATTTTGTATTATTTTCTATATATTTGTATTTGTACTCTTTTCAAACTGAGCTTTAGGCTCCATTTGGAAGGAATACAAATGTAAATGTATAGACGCAAAATCTTGTATTTTTGTATGTATTTGTACTGTACATATTTGTATTTGTACTCCTTTCGAACTGAGCCTTAGGTGTAATTCAAGCAAGACATTTTTGTTACAACAGAAAATAAAAATGAACTCTTTTGAATGACTTTTAGGCTACATTTGCTCCGCTCTAAAATGAATGGAAATGATTTCAGGCCAAAAATATACTTTCATCCATTTGACCACAGAAAACTTTGTTTTGCTTGCCAATTGCATCGAACAATTTAGAAGGGACTGAAAGCTTTAAAAATATATTACCAAAAAAAAAGAAAGCTTTCAAAATATATCCAAAAACAAATCAATGTGTTTGGATCTTAATTATTTTAATAAATGCAGAAACCTTCCTTTGTTATACATGGAGAAAAGTGACCATCAAAGGTGGATAGGGGGAAGATACCCTGACTTTTATATGCCTCCAACTCCAAGTAATTCCATTCCCAAAAGTTTTGTTTGATTTGAATAAAGGCTTCAATTTGGTGTATCGAAGGATTAAAAAAAATATATAATGTCAAAAGATTTTATGAATCGTATAACAAAAAACGACCCCAACCTTATGACAGACTTACCTCAAATACATGCTAACCATCTGTATCTCTATGAGGAAAAAAAAGAAAAGAAAAAAGCTTTAAAGTTGGAAGTTCCCCGATATATCATTCTCATGTAGGTTGGTGATATGTGGTTGATTTTTTTTAATTTCTTTTGAAGGGCTATTAGGGGCGGATTTGAACCAAGCTTAGCCGAATAGTATGAAGCTTGAGCTCGGTTCGAGTTAGAACCTTAAGCTCGAGTCAAAAACTGTTAAGCTCGGGCTTGGCTCAGTTCAAGTTCGATTTTAGAAAAAATGTTTTATAAAAATAAGAAATTATATATAAAAATATTTTTATTTGATTATATATATATACGAGCTTGACTCAAAGCTCGGTTGAAACCGAGTCAAGCTGAATTTTTCAGGACCCGAACTCGAATAGCTCATGAAGAGCTCAGCTTGTGACCACCCCTAACAACAGGGGGGTTCCAAGGGATTCAATCTCAAGTCTTCGATACAACCAGTAGGAGACCTTACCAATGCAATGGTTGGCACAGGGTTGAATTCAGATAAAAAGTAAATTTGTTGATTGTTCATTGGCGGAATAGCAACGTATCATTAAAATACATGTTTGAAGAATATCCTATGAATGGTGATAGAGAAAATGAAACAAACAAATGGATCATTACGTGGGAAGATTTTCACTTAGGCAAGTAGCTCATCAAAGATATATAAATTTGTACAAACCAAGAGGATGTTTGATATTGTGGTGTTGAATACTTTTATTGTCATGTAAAACATTTTGACTTTTATCAAATTAAAATCTTGTTTGGTTGGGTTGGTTCAAATACAATTGTTTGTATTACTATTTATCTTGGTTGCATAAGAATCGTTTTTTTGGAGGAAAACACCATTTGAGGGACATTTCAACTTGGGGTATCCCATTGGCACATATGTATATTAAACAATAATAAATAATTGTGTCATTGTATTATGTGCCAAAACTAATACACTCACTATGATATTGTCAAACACACTGATCACCATAATACCAAACAACCTCAAAGTCTTCTGCAGTAGAATAAATTAAGTTGATGTTCAAAATATTTTATACCTTAAAAATTGTTGGAATTGATATATGCTGAAATATGAAATTTCATCATCCAAGAACATCTAACATACAACATGTGATAAATTAAAGGCGTTGTCCATGCCCCTAGTACATTGCTTTTAAAAAAGAAGGATATGAAACGAGAAACCGTACTGTTCTTTTACTAGAGTTGGTTGGACCGGGTTGGGTTGACCCTAATTCACCCCTTAATCTTTCGTTTGCAGTCCCTTTGCTAATGGCAATGGAATGGGGATCATATTCCCTATCCCGACCCCAATCCTTATTGGAGATAAAAGTTATCTTCCATCCTCAACCTCTAAAGAAAATAGATTCTGTATGGAATCCAAATTCTCGATTTTTTTAATTAAAAATATAAAAAAAATCAATTTACTTAAAAAAATTAAAATATAATCAGAGTTAGAACAGGACAAGATATTCATTTCCCATCCCATCCTCGTTCCTGATCACTGATCAAACCCTTATTAATCACCATCCCCGCCCCCATGTTAATCTCCATCCCCAACCCTATCGGGTCGGGAGGCCGGATACCCGGCGGGGATGAGGAAATTGCTATCCTTACTTTATGGGTTGGGCTGAACCCAATATAATTAAATAATTTGTTTAACATTGTTCATTACTATGCGGGGAATATTCATTGCATGTCTAAGTCATTAAGTGTCTTTAGTTGAGTGCTAAAAGTAGTCAATTAAAAATTATATTTTAAATAAAGTTATATTATTACGTCCTGATCCTGTACAGATGCACTAGGTTAATTTCCTTTTATTTTATTATTTATGGCTGCCAATCAGTGATAAATCAGGGTAGATCTCTCAATGTGTGTGTGCCCATAGTCCATAGATAAAGCTAAAAAGACAGGTTGGGTGCTATAGGACCCTTCATAATGGCGGGGCCCCATATCTTAATTTCCACTTCTTCAAATCCACCGTTCAATAGCTGCCACCATGAGATCAGCTTAACACATGATGCATCTGGATGGCCTTGACAAGTTTGATTGTATGTGGCTCAAATATCAGGTGATTAGAGCTCATGGTCATGCTGCTTTTTCCGTGTAGTCGCACCCTTAGATGGGAATCAGCCCAATCTGTGCATTACGCCACGTGGCAAGTGATGATCCCCAGAGAACCACTTGGAACTTTTCTTTCTTTCTTTTTTTTTTTTAATTCTTTGTTAAAATTATATATTAATCCAATAAAAGTTAAAATAATAAATTGATATTATATTATAAAAAGAGTGGTTCCACTTCCACTTCCCACACTCTCTCTACTTTATCTGAATTCTGAACTTCATTTCTCTTTTAATGGATGATGGATGTCGTCAAGTCTCAACTCATTGGGCGTTTAGTCCATATATATTAATGAAGCCAGGTCGTGGAGTGGAATCTTCCGTCAGGCCAAATTGAGTTAGAGATCCATTTGAAGAAAGTGGGAGATACTTATTGTCCATGACTTCCCATAAATCCATTTATCAGATCATGGTGCGAGATAATGGCATAATGCAGTATTATTTGATTATGGTTGTTGGATGGACTCACGGTGTTTGGCGAAATGTTAAGGATGAGAAGACAAGTATGAACCCAAAGCGATTGTAAGATTCCAAACCTCCAAACAAGGACTAAAACGAACGCTGATTAAGCAAAACTCAAAACTCAAACTTGAAATCTTTACATAAAACATTAATAATAATAATAATTCGTCTTAATTTCATCAAAACCTCCTAATCCTAACTCACTTCTCTTTTTTTCTTTTACCAAACCATTATCTTTTTTTCCAAAGTAGCCAAAAAACCTGCCACTGGAGTGGGTCTTTTCGCGCCCCGGATTTTTAATGTACAGTAGTAGTCTACTAGTAGATATAGATATAGAGAGAAAGAGAGAAAGGGAGAGGGGGAGAGTTGCAATGTTTCCATCTGAGTTCCTGTTTTTAGGAAATTAAATGGAAGTCATCGTTATTGTTATAGTTAAGCTATTAATGAGGGGATCTGCTGGGAAGAGAATTGTTGGAAGTGCCGGTAACGCAGGATCCGGCTAATATCCGACAGTCTCTGTCGGAGAAAGACGGATTCCAACCGAAGTCGGTCATTGTCTTTCCGTATGAGGTAGCAGTTATGAACAACGATGCCCAACCGATTCGTCATGTCTCGATTCTCGATTCTCAGCCGGTTCACCTGGTTTCTGAGGTCCTCTAAGTGCTTCTGTTTTCGCATGCGAGATCTCCTAGCTGATTCCCGGTTCGATTTCATCCGCCTCTGCCTCCGCTCGTCCACGGCCAAAACCGATGGATTCGGTTCGTCTGAACCGGAATTCGAATTCGTGGGATTGTTATTGTTATTCACCTGTGTCTGTGTGGGGGAAGGGGACATGGGTTCCCGACTTTCCCAAGGTGTGAACCCGCCTTCGAAACTCGGCCAGGATGGGTCCAGCTCTAGCAACATTCTCTCGGGAAGAAACATGGCTGATGGATGGGCTATGCCAGGCTATTGGCTACTCTCTCTTTCTCTCTCTCTAAAAACCAAAAATTGGGGAAGAAGGAAAGGGGGAGAGGGAAAAGGGAAGAAACGAAGCATAGGGGAGCGGTATTTATTGACGATGAAAAGTATGGATACGGGCCCCACGCTCGACATACCTGGACTCTGCAGCAGACAGTCTACGGTAGGTATCTCCTTACGTATACAACTTTTCTCCCCCCCCTCAAGTGACGAGGTGTCACTGATCGTGCGGTCTCGTTTGTGTGAGGATTTACAGATGAGAAATTGGTATGGTATGAGTCATGAGTGTATGACATAAGCTGGTGGCCGTGGGACCAACCAAATATTTAGCTTAATCCCGAAGAAACAAAAGCGTGGGATCCATATGGGCACGTGCATGTGGGAGGCGCAGAGTTTAGGGGAGAGTTACTTACCCTTACGTGGCACCACGTGCGCAGCTCGGCGCCGGCTCTTCGAGACGTCGACCACGACCAAACCGGCTAAAGCGAAAGAGAAGGGGCGACTCAGCGACTGGCGAGACGTGAGTGCGACATCAGGGATCGCACTTATCACAGAGAGAGTAGAACTGTACTGCCGACACTGTTAAAGCAAAGATGAGTAAGCTGAGTTTGTACCCTGTAGCCGTGATGGTGGGCATTTTAGTAATTCGCTGTTTTAACAAAAAGAGATATTCAAGGAAATCACGAAACTCAAGTAATTAATAATTAAATATTTAACAATTTAAAGTACGTGAAAATGACCATAACATCCCTCAGTTGGAATCCAGAGACAAGGAATATTTCATTTTTTGAAAGGTGATGGTCAGGGTGAGGGAGCGATCACCGTTTGGACGTTGGCTTTTTCGTAATGTGCAGTGTAATTAAAATCGAACGGCAAGCGAGTGCTAAGATTTGGTGAATGGGTGTGGGATTACAAGAAATTGATAGTATAATATACACATTAACAATGACATAAAACAAAATCGAATGGCCAATACTGAAGAATTTCGGTAGTAGTAGGAATGTCAGGAGGTTATGTAGTTACGTCCAAATCTCTTTTTATAAACATTGAAATCTAGTAGAGGGACTAAAAGTATGAAAAAGGAGTTGGTCGGCCATGATAACATAATAAATGAATAAAGTGGTTGCTTATCATACTTCATACATACATACATCAATCAATCATCATTCAACCGATAACTTTCGTCTTTCTATTTCTCATAAAACTCCCTTCTCTTTCAAAAAAATTATCAATATAGCTCTCTAACTGTAACCTTCATCCTTCGTGATCACAAAGACCAGAGTGCGCATCTCACTGACTTGTTGGTCATGGTCATATATTGGAAACATCTTTGATACTTGTATTTATTATACATAGAGAGAGAGAGAGATATTCTCAATGAAGGGTGGGATATGACTGTGATATCCCAATTTTGACTTTATAACATGTTTTAGTTATACATTAGAAACATCTTCCATTTTTGTATGTTATTATTAAGGTTTTAAAAACCAGACTAAATATGGAATCATTCCGAAGATTGGTTCTCAAGTTGAGCAGTCCAACCGTCCAGTTCGAATGAATGGTTTATTTTGACTTAAAAAAGCTTAGCAAAATAAATAAATAATCGACCAAAAACCATCCAGGTCAACGGAACTAATTACCTGACCAGTTCCCAAGTCAACCAATCCGACCATCAGGTTTGGTCTGGTTTTCAAAATCATGATTATTATTCATAGGAGATATTTCCCAATATATGGTGGAATGTAGCTTCATGAGGTCGGTGTGAGAAGCAGATCCCAATTCCAGATCATTCAATTTTGTGTTACGACCCTAAGGCTTAGTTGGGGAAGAGTGAAAATACAAATATATACAAGATTTAAAAATACAATAAAAAGGTTTTGTACCGTATACATTTGTGTTTTTTTTCTCCCCTACTTTTTTCTTCAAACCAAACGCAACCTAAATATTAGAAGGCATGGGTTTAAGTGGTGTTGAAGGCTCCCTTTGGAAAACAAACTATTTTTGATGAATGTGATGTGGTTTGCCAATGGATTGGTTTGATGGTCTCTTATGCACATGTCTACAAGGAGCAAATTTTGTTGTTGATTGGTTAGCTAATTTAGGGCATAGAATTCAAATCGGTAACTCAAGTTCATTTGATTGGAGTTTTAATCATATTTGGTTTTGTGATGCTTGGGGAAGGACTTTGCCCTCCTAATTGTGAAAAAAAGGACTTGGCTTTACGCGTTTCAATAATCTCAAGGCTTGTTGTGCATATAGAAAAAGACTACTTAGAGCGAAATGTGTCAAGAAATCGGCTGCAAAAGGATGAGTCTTAAATGTTAAAGAAATTGACTCGATACATTTCAATAGTCTTTTTAAGACTTAATTTAGACATAATGGTCAAGTATGTAATACTTGGTTCCTAACCTTGGAGAGAGCTTTATAATGTTTATTTATTTTTGATAATGGGTGGGTGGGTAAGATATCTCCATGCAATCATACACGAAATTTGGCAACATCTGTTTACCATGTTTAGTGAAAGCGTTGGGTTGCATCCTTGTTTACGTAATTCCATTATTCAAATAAGAATATGGTTTGTCAGTATAAAGATTTTAAAAAGACGTTATCATACATGACATCCATTAAGCTTTTTATAAAAGAAAAAAAAAACCCCTAGAAGTGGTTTTAAAATAGACTTTTAACAGTTTTTTTTTTCTTTTTTTTTACCCCCTTTCAACAATTAATTAAATAAGATGGTGATGAAAGCTTCATCACCCTCAGTTAGCAGTCTCCCGATTTATATCTTCCAACCCTTACTGCTCTATAAAACCAATTAGAAAATCTAGTGGGTTGATGATTCGTAAAGGTCTCTGAGCCAACACGTTCATTAGGAGCTTGATTGAACCCAACAGAAGCCAGAGCGAGGCTCCAAATCCAATCTTCCCTACTCTTCATTTCAATCAAGTAAGTTTATAATAGATCTATTCATGGGCCGGGTAGCCCGATGGTCCGGTCTGGTCTGGCCCGGTCTACATTTCGGTTGGGTTTGGACATGTAGTAATTAGGCCCACAGGCCTAATCTTGGGCTCAAAACACCAAGCCCGATTGTGTTTCAGGCCTGGCTCGGAATTTGTCATAAAAGTCTGGCTCAAGGCCGGTTCAACCCGATTAATTTATATAATATTTATTAATAATTTAATATATACATTTTTTATTTTTTCTTTATAATCTCTCTCTCTCTCTCTCTCTCTCTCTCGTTCAGCCGCTTCAGCGATAATAGCAGCAACAAATTGTAGGCCCGATGGTTAGATCAGACTTGGGCTCGGGCCTTAAAAAATCTGTTAATGAAGAGTAAAAGCCCGGTCCGGTCCATGAACAGGTCTAGATTATAAGAGTTAAGAAACTAAAACTTCTTTTACAACATTAATACTGAATTTATATGGGATTGCACCCAAGATTCTTGGTTGATTGAAATTTACTGAATTAACGATTCTGCAACATAACAAAATTTTCAAACTGTTAAAATGCTTTATAGAGGTGTTCAACAATATGTATATGATTATTGGCAAACACAAGGGGGGAGAGACAGGGGTGGTGGAGGGGAACCATGGATCCCCCATGCCTTAAAAACTTCCCGTTCCCATTTACATCCCACTTATGTTTATTAACTTTTGCCTTATCCCTAATCCATGTTTATTTCCTTTTGACCCCAGAGAAAAATCTTGGCTCTTGTAAAATCTTGATGGAGTCAAACAACATCTTGTAGTATTTGATTCCCCAAAATATATTATGATATTTTACTAAAATAAAATAGTATGGATTCTCTATATGATTTCTTTTGTTCTCAATTAATTTTTACATATAAACTTGTATGGAATAATTACCAACCGATAATAACAATAAAGTATACTACTTAGAGAACTTTTGTTTCCTTAAGTTTAATAAAACAGCATAAATTAAAATAATAAAAAGCCATATATTCCTGATGTATACAAATGTTAATAAGAAACAACAAGGAATCTTGGCCATAAATTATATCTCTCCCCACTTTATTTTTTCCTCATTTAATACTGTTAGGCTATGTTTGGTTTGAAGGAAAATGTAGGGAAAGAAAGGAAAAGGTAGGAAAAATTTTATAAACCTTGTAGAGATTTCTCTGTCTTTTCCTTCCTTTTTTTACCTTTTCCTTCAAACCAAACATAACTTAAAGTCGTCAAGAGGCTTTGTCTTCAATATCATCCAACAAACTATGAATTTATGAAACTATAATACAAGCCAAAACTTACAAAGCTCTCAAACCCACCTGATAATATGTCTATAAAAAGGGTACAAAAAGCAGCTGGTATATGTTTAGTTGCATAAGTTCTCATTTTTTCGAATTAATTTCAACCTAAATATATCGGAAATTGCCCTGAAAATAATAAATATCGTTAGATAATATAATATTATAGAAGTACTACTCTTGAAATTTATCTTTCTCAGAAATGATCTTGGTTTCTATAATTTCAGCTAACCAAAAAAAAAAAAAGTTTCGTAATTTCATAAAATAATATGTAACCGTATATATCAACACAAGCAAATGAAATTTAGCAAAGTGATTAATTAGTATATTTTATACGCTAATTATTTGCTTTCCTTGTATACCATTCTTTTTTTTTTCCTAATATTTGGTGATTCGCCCGAATCCCCTCCCCCATATGGGATGGTGAGTAGCGCAACACCATACTCATAAGTCATAATGCACCTCTACAAAGATGGTGGCAATAGGGTTTGAATCCTTTGTTTGATGGAATGGATCAGTTTTTAAGGAATCGTTCAACATAAAAACTTAATTTGTTAAATGAGATCCGTAAAAAGGTTTTTATTCTCTAACATCAGCTAAAATACCAATTAAGCCACCCCTTAGTTGGTCTTTCTTTCACAATTCAAACGAATAAGTTAAAACGCTTGGCTGTGGCTACTAATTTTTTGGAACGCAGACATGTACCCTCCTTGGCCTGGTCGAATTATTGCCAAGTAATAGAAAAGTATCCTCATCATCATCTACATACGTGGGAGCTCAAGATGGCACTGATATCCAGGGTCCCTCTCTCTCATGGGAGACAGATTACATGATTGCAAGATGAACTACAAATCTATTATTATTAGTTGTAACCCATTTCTCATTATTACAGTTTGGGAGCACAAAGCTACAAACCATCAGATTGAGGGTATCTTCCTGCTAGTAATTAGTATAGTAAAGAAAAGGGAAATATATAAAATACAACAAGAGGGAAATATAGACATTATATATGTTTGTGAGAGAAGATGGGTGGCATATGAGGCCGACACCAAAAGCTTTTCATGAAATCACAAAATCATATGGGCGAGGGCGGCTCCTCACTTTTATAAACCGTGTCTGCCCTTTTTCGGTCTCTTTCTTCTTACTTTAGTTTCCAATGAACAGAAAAAAGCTGCACCCTTCAAATCCCCTTGCTTTTCCTTTGCTCGATCAATAACACACAAAAGAAAGGTTCATGGATTAGATAAGATACGTTAGTTTCTTTTAGAAAGACCGTTGGAGGGTATGGAGTACTGTTGTGGGCTACACTCTCCGGTCTTCACCCACAGGCCCACTTTCTTTTTGGTCTTTTAAGGACAGTCTCACTCATGGCCTGTCTTAGGAGGGTCCAGATCTGCTGCGAAAACAGACGTATAGAATGGACTACATAATCAATCACAAGTGAACCTGCCAGTGATCTATACACATTAGACCCACATAGGTCTGTTTTACACGTATGTATTCACACCAGATTCGGACACCTCTTGGGACTGCACAACCACCAAATGCATGTTACTTATAACAATCTTATTCATGGTTTAAAGTATCAATACGATACACCCTCGTATCTTTTGAAAAAAATACGCTTTGAAACGCCTGTTTTCAAGTGTTTTAGAACCCAATTTTTTTAATAATAAAAAACATGTTTTTAGCTTCCAAAAAACCAAAATTAAAAAAAAATTTAAAAGAAAAATAATGTTTCGGGCGTTTCTAAGTACCGATACGATACTACCAATATGCGTATCGTATCGATACTTCGAACCTTGATCATATTATTATGTGTAATATGTGTAGTATGGAAAAGGGAATATTCTTGGTAGTTTGTTTTTTAAGTTAGTAATAGAATAGTGAGGCACAACCTCCTTGTATTTTATGTAGTACATACACAAAGAAAGTGCAAAGAATTCATTCTTTCATCATGTAAACTTGTATCGTTACGTATTGATTTTATATGCAAAGTGAGCTTAGCATCAGCATCTCTCCTCAGAAGTAGAAGTTAGGAATAATAATAGGTGCCATGTGAGAGATACCTTATAGCATAAAAATCCCTAGAGATGAAAAGGGCTCAAAGCCTTTTGTTCTTGCCACACGTCTACCCATGATTTGCATTTATAAGATTTTGTTTTAAATAAAGGGACGTGCTTAGACTTCCCTTAAAGAAAGGAATAAATGAAAGAAGGGTTACAATTATTTGTTACTCGTATGGGAGTGGCAGATACCTGTCCAAACGGTCAAAAAAGGGAATTTGAAACTACAAAAGCAAAAGGTAAGGAGTGCCCATGTGTCTAAAGCTTTGGCCTAAAACCCATCGGCTTTAGTAATCCACACCAGCTAATAACTAGCTCATGGTGTGGCTAAGGCTATGAAGGTGGGAGGATATTCGAACCTAGTACTAATCCTGATTTATATTCTCTGTTTAATACAACCTTACAAATTGATTTCTCTCTCTCTCTCTGCTTGATCAATCCAGATTCCAGACCATAGTGCTAATGTACGAAACAGATAATACCATGTGATTTTTTACTTCAGAATTCGGTCAAGGAATAAGCATTCAGAGGTATATTTATGAGTATAAGACAAGCAAAAAATGTTCTCATTCAGAAACCAAGTAAAAAAAATCTCGCGAATGTGACTTCTATGTTTCATCAAGTTCCTGAGATCATTGTTAGTGAAGATACTCTAATCAGTTACTTTGGTCGGAAGACCTTAAGAGGTTAATGAAAATTCTTGGAGAGAAACCATGGTAGTGGCGAGTGGGATTTGGAAAAGTGATGACAGCCTCATTAAACCATTATGACCCTATATTGTGTTTCTGACTCAAATTTTCACAGGACAGAACAATGAGTGATGAAGATGTAAGGTGCATGCACCATACACACGAGAGATCCATGTTAATTTGGATCTGAGACCATATTTAAGATGGTAACTTGTACCGGAAACGAGTTCATACATGTGGCTCCAATATGATCCACGCATTTGGGTGGGTGGAATGGGGAACCTTACACATGCTTTGCAACATCCTGATCCCATGTGTAACGTCATATGTTTATTGTTTCCAACTCCTAAACCAGAATCCTTTTTTTTTTTCCCGTCAATTGGATCTAAATCCCAGCTCCTGTAAACATAGACAAATTTGAGTGGGCCTCCGATCTTACCCACTTCAATACATGATCGGTTACCCTCTTTGCAGCACCCCCCCCCCCCCCAAAAAAAAAAAATAATAAATAAATAAATAAAATAAAATGAAAAACATGGATGTAGTGGTCATATCTCCACAAAGAGGGAAATAAAGGTAGGATGGTTAGGTTCATTGATTGGGTCAACAGTGCTTTTCTAAAATAACTGCCGAATTCCCTAACTCCTTGCGCTCTGCTAGTGCTGACATGCCATATATTTCCATGGGAAGTCTGGCTCACGTTAGTGCACGACAAAAGGAAGCATGATCCAATAAAGGAAATTGACACATGGAATGGATCTTAATCTTCCACCTCAACAAGATGTTTCTGATAGACGCATCAAAATTCAGCCTCTAAGGACCTGTTGAATCTAAACGTTTCATTAGCATTTCCACAAAAAATATAATATCCAGGTGCTAGCTGTGTGAACTGTTAAGGAAGATTTTCTTACAAATCCCAGATGGGGTGTGAAATCGACCAGAGGGATAATGTAGTGAATGCAACATGGAAATTTGAAAATTGGTAGTGTTGTGGATACTCTAAATTTATGCAACGGGAAAACCGGTAAATATGAATGCAAGGACCTCACTTCACTATTAAAGACAAGAAACAAGGAATACATATTGAGCCACATTCCCAATCTCTAAGCGATTATTTATACAATAGCCTCAGTCCTAAAGCACTAAGCCAAAGGGACACCATAAACATAAATGAAAGTGTCACGACAGTGATGCTAAAGGGAGAAAAAATTACACTAAAACTAAATACACACGAATGCCCTCTTTTAGCTGAGGTGAGTTCCTTGCATCAAGGCTCTCCATGACTCCATGAGAACAAGATGAGTTGATCATAAACTCACCGGAGGGTTCCCCTGCAAATAACAAATAAATATAAAAATATGTAAAATAACTTGCTCTTGGTAAAATCTATCACTCGGGCAGATTCTTATGTCTTTAGGAGCTTTAGTTGAATAGCGATTGGGTGGGTAACCAGTGCAGGTGGGGTTGGGGGGATTTTAAAAGAAGAAATTTTCAGAGCCCAAACTTTCTTTTTCCGGTTCATAAAAGAATAGCATCGACTACTAATACCCTAGGTGTTATAGCATTTGGTAGACCTGGTAACCCCTAAAAAGATTGATGTATGATATAATAGAACGAGGCATGTTAAAAAACAGGGCAAAGATGCATCCTTCCAAGAGATAACTCAGTAACTGATTCAAGCAGTTGTAACTTGGAAGTTTGTCTTTGCCTTCAAGTGATTATTTAAGCTGGTTCGGACATGCAGTTCAGTCTATTTTTGCAATACCCTCTATTATCCCTCAAATTTCAGCCTTGGATTCTACCTCAAGAACCAGAGTTTACTTTTGAATGTGGCTTGATATTAATTCTGCATCAAGAACCAGTACTTGCTTTTGATTGTGTGGCCTGATATTATTGGATTGGAGAAAAGTGGATCTTGAACTGATCCCAATATAATCAGGGAGAAAATAGAATCAGACCTGAACTTTTGGTATCTAAATATCAATCCTAGATTTGCCATATTCAGATCAGATGGTGGGGACAACCCCTGTTCCTGGCTCAGTTTAGGAAGAGTGCAAATACAAATATGTAAAATGCAAAACCTTGTCTATTGTATTTCTAAACCATGTATTTGTACTGTACATATCTGTATTTGCACTCTTCCCACACTGAGCCTAAAGTATTCATACACCAAATAGCTACTGAGGCCAGCTGGTCAGTCAGGATCCTGGGGACATCAACTATTAGAGAATGATATTTTGCCCATTCATACTGCTTCCAGAAAAACAAAAGGTTATCCAAATACGCAGGACTCAAAAAAGGCCTGGACTCACCTTGAACAAAAGATCATATGCAATGTGCTCCCAGGGTAAAGATATGGACATTAAGCAGCACTTGAGGGGAAGCATCTCATCATCAGGTCTCATGGTGGCAGCAGCAGCGGCATAGGCATGCTTTGCTGCTATAGATGCAGCTGATGCTGCTCTGCGGACAATTGAGCCAATACCGAATCCCCTTTGGGATATCTGAAGTGGTGAATGAGGGCCTGAAAACTGCTGGCTTTGATCTACAAGAGGTAACGCTGTCTTAGATACAAATTTACATAACATCTTTCCTACAAAATAAATGGGGGCTCTAAAAACAAACCAAGTCATCCAAGAGGAGCAACTGAGCAAAGAATTTTAGATAGATACTAAATGAATTTCAATAATAACCAAATCTACCATCTTCTAAATTGATTTTTTTGACAGAGTTTGAAATATGGCAGAATGGGTCCAAAAACCCAGATGCCTGTTGGAACCATTCTAAGCCCATCAACCATCTCTGATGGGTGTTGTTAAATGTGATTAACAATAGCATTTTTTTTCTTTGCTTATACATGGTACTTGAAAGGGGGTTCAGGTTGGGGTGTCCTCAAGGGCATCACTGCCATACTGTGTGAATGAACCTTCTAAGCATACCCAAACCTGCGTCTCCTGTGAGGGAGAGGTAGGGGTGTTTAAATTCGGATGATAAACTGAAAACTGAATGGACCAAACCAAATAAGCTAGTTCAGTTTGGTTAATTCGGGTATCGATATGGTTTGTTTTTTGTTTTTCTAATTGGTTATCGGTTTCAGTTCAGTTTGGCTGATATTTTCAACCGAACCGAACTAGTGGTTTTAGTTAATTAAGTATATTAAATATATAATATTCTATTTAATACTTTATACTTAATTACTTATTAATTATTATCTTTCCCAATGGCCAATTCAGCAATTCTCCATTGGCATTGGGCTATGGGCCTATTCTAACTTTTAATTAATAATAGTTAATTAAACCATCTAAAGATTCTAAACCACTAAAATATTAATTAAAACCATTGGACTTTGGAATCATTCTAACTTCTAATTAATACCACTTATTAGTTATTAATTATTCATTAATGGTTTATGTGGAATCAGGATGAATGTCTACTATTTATGTGGAATCAAGGCCCAACTGAATTGAAAACTGGACCAAACCGAACTGAATTTGGTTAGGGTTGGTTCGGTTCTAAACTCTAGTTCGGTTGGGGGAGATGGTCAAACTCAATAGTCGATTAGGTCCTTGGTTCTAACCGGACCGATCCGAACCGACCGATTGTACACCCCTAGGGAGAGGTGTAGCACTAATCATTACAACCAAGGTTCAAAGTATCGACACTAGCCGATACGCCTGTGTTGGTCCTTTTTTTTTTGGAAATCGGTTCAGAGAGGCCGGTTTATGGCCCGGCTACCCTCTGAATCAGTGGCTGACCCAATACAACCCCTGTAGGGGCGTATTGGGAAGCCACCGGCACAATACGTATTGGCCAATACATATCAATACTTTGAACCTTGATTACAACTAACATGCCAAAAGAAATTTCTTTTACTTACTATCTTTTCTTGAGAAAAGTAACATGTCCGTTGATGCAAGCAAAAGATGTACATGAGAGGATGTAAACACTGTACATCAGATACCTTTGGCTTAAAAAAAGTAAAAAAAAAAACAGATATACTACGTACTTCTTTTTGAGAAAGGTTAAAAGAGGCATGTAGATATACTACGTACTTCTTTGAGAAAAATAACATGTTCATTGATAGATCTTGACTCTTGAAGAGCTCCATCCTCAAAACAAAAATTAGGGAGGACTAGAATTATGGCTCTATAAAAAACCCTTCAACCTCATTACTGAGTTTTGACCCCCAGAAATCCACCACCTTACTAGGGAAGAGGCCAGATTATCTACTATCTCAATTAGGAAGTTAGCCAAACTCCATGGGCCTGAAGCAGCTACTCATGCTCATCTATTCACATCACCAAGAACAAAAAGTGGCCATTTAATATTCATGATTCTAGTTAATAAGGCAGCAACCTCGGCTTTGGATCATCTGTTTCACTAGTTGGGCTACTAAAATACCATATAAGTGATCCATCCAGGTTATACCTTATAGAAGCCCTCCATTTCCAGCCAGACCTAGGTTCTTCACAGAACTTCCCTGGGAATAAGATAAATAGGGTTGATATGGAAGATGCAAGTCTCCTGTTTAGATGACTGAAGGTGATATAATCAAAATGATATTGGGGATGGATAACAAGGAAATTTGCATTGAATGAATAATTTCCAAATTAGTGGAAAACTCTACTTTAAGATGCAGAAAACTAAAGGGAATTCCAAATTAGAGCATTTTTCCACTATCATTGGTTTTATATAGTGAGGAAAAGAGTGAAGAGGACGTCACTTATAAAATTAGAGCAGGGTAAATGAAGTCTAGAGATGCATATAGAGTGTTGAATGATTGAAGCATAGTTGTCAAGGCATTGCCAAGCAGCTAGGTGCCCTTGGTTGATGGCCTTGCCAGAACACCTTTGATTATAGTAACTAGGCATCCATCTAGGCAATTAGGTGTTGCCCAGGAGACAAATATCACAAGGTGGGAGCCTTATTATAATATCATTACTATGGCTGCATCTTACTAATATGTGTGTCAATACATTCTATATATATTATTTATGCTTTGTTTTAAATTTTACTAAAATATCCAGGAGTAGTGAGAAGATAAAGGACAGAACAGTTTCTTTTTCTTTTGTTTTTTTCTTGTACTCACTCACTCACTCTCTCTCTCTCTCTCTCTCTCTCTCACACACACACACACACACACACACACACTTTGTCACACACATTAAATAAAACAGTGGCTCCACACTTTTTCTTTTTCTCTTACTCTCTATCTTAAAAGTTTTGTCATATAAAATTATAGCATTATTTAGTTCCTAATTTGATATGGCATTGCTCTATTAAATACTTATTATGTTAGCATTATTTTTGACAATATTGAAAATGCTGTCGTGTTTTGGATATGATAATTTGCCATATTTTGAGAAGAAATTTAACATTTTTAATAAAGAGAATTACTATTTTTAATTAATACGCATTTACTTGGCAGTTGAGGATTATACAACTCAACTCTTTTTCCACATCCAGAGTCCAATTGCCTTCCCATGAATGCTTAGAGACCCAGATCAGTGGCAGCCGAGAACACTTAATTATGAATCAAAAGGTGCCTGAGAAAAGGGCATAAATAATTCCAGTTTTGAAAAATCTTTTAACACAAATGAAAAGGTGAACCAAGAAAAAAAAATGTTTGCCTACATGTTATAGCATATTTAAAACTGCTACATTGGTAATAACCAAATATACATTATTCCAAATCTAGTTTTCAGGATTTAATTTTGTGCAGTTCATTCTTCTAGGCTCTACAACAGCAGTAGATGAAGTGGAAAAAGGTTTTTGCTTACCTGCAACACCAGAAACAGCGACTTCAACTTCCCCACGTCCGCCAGGACCTTTCATGTAAAGTCTATCTGGTTTAGGAATATGACCAATTGACAAAAGACTCCCAAATCGAGACTTTCCAGCTGGAAAATGGGAAATAGAAAGATTAATAATTAACACTATAAACAACATAGGTTAATTCAGCAACTTTCTGTTCTCCATACTTAAAAGGAAATGCAGGGGAACAGAAAAAAAGGGAAAAGAAATTAGATTATAAAGTTGGTCTGTGACTGGATGCCAACTTTTTAATATTTGAATGATAATGGTAATGACAACACCACCAATTCTTTTAATAACTTTTGCAATGCTTCAGGTATAAATATAAGATCAAGATTTATGAGAAGATAGAACAAAAGTTCATGCTAGATGTCATCCCACAAGCAGCCTCCATCTGGGCTTTGGACTAGCAATGCAAAACAAAGCTTGACAGGAGCTGATGATTTTCACATTGTCACAAGTACGATTAGTACATAGATAGGATTGCAAAAACTTTACAACCATTAATTAATGGGAGCTAGCTTTTATAAACAAAAAATGGTGAAATGTCTATGCCAGCAAAAGATGTACATAAAATTTAATAAGAGGCAAAACTGTCAAGCTCAAGAATTTTGGCAGTTGTGGAATTGTTAGGCTAGGATGTTTCTTACACATCTGCCCTTTCTCAATGCCTGCATCTAGAACCAGCGGAATTGGATTAAAAATTTCTTAAGTTTTATTTGCAACCAAGAAAGAAACCCTCTAATCCATTTGATTATTACAATTTAACAGCAACAATGACCCCCTCATGTGAATCAGGGCAGGGTAAGTTGAGCAAATAAAGAAAACAAGTGAAAAACTTCATTAAATTGTAGTAATAATTAATATACCTACAAGACGACAGTTCTAATACATTGATCGGGTTACCAATTAAAAAGAAAAGAAAAACCTACAAAGAATATTGTCTGGAAACAGGGGGGATCAACCTGGACAGGAGCCTGGTTCACTGTTTGACTGGTTTGACCATGTTCAACCAGTTTGACTGTCACATCAATACTACACTATAAATAGACCAATAAAATAAATATAAGAAAAAACAGAAAGAGTAAGTGCCAGTTAAATAGTATCTACTTGTAGAAAATTTTCAGATATTCTTAACTTTTGAGGAAACTATAAAATTGTAGTTGTTCCTCATTCCTCTTTTTGTCAATGCTTGCATTTCTCAGACTACTTTGCCTTCAATGGATTTAGTAACCATTTTTCTGGAATTTAAGAGGAAGTATGGGTAAACACCACTTTGTTTAAAATCCATCTTGAATTAATGCACAATACAACCCATCAACTGAATCTAGTTGACTTATCAAAAGATGAAGACTAGTTGAAGAAGTATGCATCAACTGAAGTCTATGTAGCAGAAAGCAATCTTGTTTATGCAATTTTTTTTTCTTTTTTTTTCGATGGGTAACTTGCTTATTTATGCAATCTGAAATAGAGATACCTTCATATGCATCTCGAACCATCTGATAGCTGACAAATCCCGAGAAGAGAGTAAGCTGCAAACATAAATATAACAGTGTCAAGAGATTCTCATAGATTTTATTTCCATGTAGCACTCCATTAGTTAAAAAAAATCAATGAGCAAGTTTTTTTTTTTATCAGAAAAATCAATGAGCAAGTATTGCACTTCAAACTAAACGCCCACATGATGAATGCTACTGTGTTTGATTTAAGAAAAGCATTAGTTTGAAGTCACATCTACAGTAGTGGAAAATGTGCTTAATGCTTAGAATCTGATACTAACAAAAAAGTTATTTTACCATATTACCACTGGCTCAAAATGCTCAATGGTGAAAATTACTTTGCAGACACTTGTCTCAATGTTTTTTTGGATCAATAACAATTTATATTAATTGATTAGAGAAATAATTACAGCACTGTAGAGAGAGGTAAAAAGACTTAACTCTCCCCTAGAGAACAAGATAAAAATTACAATACAGCCCAAAATATTTGATCCCTTCCCACTCCTTGCTTTGCCAAAGTGTCTGCAAATGCATTTGCTATTCTCTTCACCCATTTCCAGCCCCCTAGTTAGCCATTTAATTTCCCTCCTCTCATTACCAAATTTCCACAGTCCACTACTCCACTATCCTTCTGTAACCAGCTTAGAATCACCTTCAACAACAAGCTTTTGTATATTCAGCTCCTTTACCTTCCTTGTACCCTCCAGTACAGCATGAACCTCAGCTCGAAGAGAGTCCCCCTCCCAATGGGACCTGAATACATTGCAATCACCTTTCCATTCTCATCTCTGAAACCCCCCCTATCACCCATCTCAATACTGCAACTGCCAACTGCCTATTATAAGATATTATTTATGACTCCAAAATTTTTTAGAATTTCATTCAACTTGGTTTTCTATATCCGTTGTTTAAATATCTAGAGGAAAGAATCATGAGAATCCTACTACTCTGAAGTTTCACCCAATGAACAAAAATACTTCCACTTGTATTTTCAGTGAGAAAATGTTATATACAACTTAGGTTGAACTTTGTCTCAAATTAGTAAGATTTCTATTTGAGTTTTTCTCATCTTTATAAAAAGGTGGTTTAGATTTTATTGTTATTGTAGCATCGGAAACCTATAAGAAATAGGTATAAGTGGAGCATTTAGAGAGATAGGAGAGACATTCTACTAGTATACTTGGGACCCATAGGACTTGGACCAGCAAGAATATTTGGATTTAGAAATCTGCTTAAGGAGTAGATCACAAACAATTATTGGTTGATTGAATGGAGAAACAGAAAGGCTTGGCCCTTCAGACACCAAATTAGGGAAGCAAGAAATCTGGCTGATACTGTTGAAGCAGATTGTATCTTTCAATCTGTTAATTCTCCTGCCGATACCCTACCCTGACAAGGGATTAGTAACGGGCACTAACCTGGGGCTGAACCCCTTAGAGTAAATGAGCTTTATATATGAAAATTAGTATATCAACAGTTAGGGGGAGCAGCAATGGGCTGGCTTGGCTGTAATATCTTTTGGGATGTAAATGAACTTTATATATGATTATCAGGTATTGAATCTATTGATAAAAAAGTACCATTTGCACATAATCTGAAGCACAAAATTTGTATTCCCTTCTATATCACACACACACATACAAAACCTTAATTGGACAGGATGGGGTCAAATATACATCCAATCCAGTTATTACATGGACGCAGGTTCTAAGATCTGAATATGAAATACTCAGACCAGATGCAGGTTCTATTGACAGCATAAATAGCACAAAAAACTGAGATTCATCATACCATTTTTTAGTTATTTCAAAAACACATAACTGAAAAACAACTTAACCTTAGATTTCTTCACCCTTCCAGAATCAGTGTCAATCGTCAAGGAGGATTTATTACTAGAGCTGGAACCATCTACTTCATTTTCAGTAGGAAATGCTGCCCCGTCATGTGCATTGAGAAGCACACAGTAGCAGTGATCTGTTTCTGTCAAAACCTGCAAATGGTTTAAGACAAATAATAATACTATTGAGCAATAACCGATAGACCACAAATAGATCAGAGAATAACTGGAGATTTTTTATGGTAAGCACTACTCCAGGCATGTTGGACATAAAAGGTAAAACAAAAGAGAACAATATATTTTGGTAAGGGGTATTACAAATGGAATAGATCCATGTGCCAAAAATACAATCTACACTGGTCTGTAAGAATTATATTCTACCGCAGCTATCTTGAAATATTGAAACCTTTGCTCAACATGTCTAGAAGACCATCAGAATAGAAACGACTATTAGGCTTTTTTCTCCATCTTCTCAAATGGACAATGCCTTTCATTAAGAACATGCAATTTTTTCCATAAAGCCCAAAACAAGGCAAAGGTGATTCCCCTAACATATGGCTTTTAGTGCTACAAGCAGTTGCAGGTCATGTAACTCATTCAGGTCTTGCAAATCACCTAACACAAAGCATAACTTTAATGAAAGAAGATCGACTATCAAGATTATATACTTGATAAAAATATTTTCTTATAGGAACCAGTGAGTAGAGTAGTAGACATGTGCTGTTGTACATGGTATTAAATAGTGGATAGAAAATATAAGAAGGTTCACTTTATAGAAAAATTTTTGTATGCATTCCATGCAAGTCAGGTTTCTACTTTATATGGTTAACAAGAAATGTTTCACAACACTGACAGTAAGGTATATTACACCAATATATACACAGGAAGAGAACAACCCATTATCATATGAAAAATAGAGACTACCTCAAGGATATACTACCTAATTATGACGTGTTTTAGATCTGGAGGTTCAACCGTTTTTGCCTTCAGGTTGTGGATCAGCAGTTCAACCTGTGACCCAACGACCAGGTCAAAGGGTCAATGGTTCAATCACCCGGGTTGGCGGGTCTTTGACCAAGTCAATGGTTTTTAATTGGTTTGCAGGACTCTAACATGTTGAACGATGAATTCACACGACCATAACACTTCCATGCGACCCTCCAGTAAAACACAAACATGCTATCAATCCAATGAAAAACCAAACTACTAAATGAGTGCATGCCTAAGTGATTTGGTTTCCATGAGTACATGTCTTTCTCCAACCCCAAATGATACAAAAATAACCCACTAACATATGAAAAAATAGAAACTACCTCTAAGGTCTAATACCTTACCATGAAAATCAAGAAATGCCAAGGTAGCCTAACATGTGTTATGATGTTTTCACATGGTCACAATACTTGTGAACTTCCAATAAAACACTTACATGCTATCAATCAAAATAAAAGACAAATCACCTAGAAGTGCACGCGATAACAACGCATCTTGTGACCTTCTAATAAATCACGGACATGCAAATAAGCAAATTTAAAACAAAATCGCCTTGTGAGTTCATGCCTAGGTGATTCGGTTTTGATTAGTCCACATGGTCACAACACTTTTTTGTGAGTTGCAACCGTCCAATAAAACAAAGACACCCATCCAGTGATTTAAAAGGTGTGCCTAGGCGTAGGCGCACATGCGAGGCACATTTTAGGGTAGGCACCTTGCCCAAGTCCTAGGCCCCCTTTCAAAAGGCGCACGCCTGGTGTGCCTAGGTGTGTGACTGGTGTGCCTTGCGCCTCAGCCCAGGCGTGTGCCTTCTGAAAATTTGATGCTTTTTTGCTTTTTTTGAGTCTAGCGGCTGGGCCGGGGGCCCCTATGCCACACCCCTCAAGGCAAGCCCAAGCAAAGTCCATGTTAGGGTCTTAAATTCTTAGTAATGTTGTTCGTTCATTCATCCTAATAAAATATCTTCTTAAAAAGCAAATAAAACTATAAAATCATTATTTTTTGTGTGAGAACTAAGATATTAAGACCCTAACATGGACTTGCTTGGGCTTTCCTCGAGGGGCGTGGCACAAGGCTACCTCTAGAATATACTACCTAACTATGATAATCAGGTAATGCCAAGGTAACTTAACATGTATTGTGATGCCCAGGCGATAAGGCGCTCATGGAAGGTTGCCTCAATCGCCAAGAAACTTTTTTACATGGTGCTCTTAGATACTTCTATATTCTTAACTTTTTTTTTATCAATCTTTTATATTCTTAACATTTGCTTGAAATTGTAGTGAAGTGGTTAAAAGAGGACAATTCCGAGCTCTGGAACTACAGCAATGAAAAGAGGAAATTTAAGTGGCTGAGTAACGACATAGAAGTTAGTTATACATGGGTAAAGAGAAGTGCAAACTCATTGGAAGATGGTTTAGCTAGGCAAGGGGTGAACAGAAACTCAATTTTTTGGGCTGTTTTGTAATTGATTTACAGTTTGGGTGTACATTGATGTATTAGGGAGTTAAGATTTTTTAGCTCCTTAACTATGTACTTTCTCAATCTTTAATAAAATTCACTGTTATTGATCAAAAAAATCTTTTATATTCTTAACTTTCTGAGAATATAATAATGAAATGGACATTATCAAACTAAATTATTCAAGTTGAGTTAAAATACTAGTTTCTTTTTATTATTTTTCTTATTTGTTAGGGTTCAATCATGATGTATACTGTCTTGAATCCTCAAAGGCTTCAAAACCTGAACTAATAAGCATAGAAGAACGCCTTCCTTTCATCCTTCCTTCTCTTTTTTTTTTTTTTCTTTTCCTAGGACAAAAATAGAGGCTCAGCCCCTCCATTTTTTTGAAATTTCTTTCCCTTTTTTTTTATTGGGAACGGTTTGAAATTTCTTTCCTTTCTTCCATTTCTATTCATGAATATGTTGATTTTCTATGTTTTAAATAAACTTTATACATTTTTAATGAAGATTATAGACAATTAATAGTTACGGCTGCTGATTTCTATGGAAACTAGAGAGTTACCCTAGGATTCATGATTTTTATTAAAAAAAAAAATCGCATCGTCTAGGTGATAAGGTGCACCCTATTGACTAGTCTCACCCCGATGCCTTGAAAACTATGAATTCCTAAAAATGACACTACCAACTTCTAGCTCCTTTCTTTCACAATACCCACAAATGAACTCCATGATAAAAATCCAAATAATGACACTACCTACTTCTAGCTCCTTTCTTTCACAATACCCACAAGTGAACTCCATGATAAAAATCTAAATAATGACACTACCTACTTCTAATTCCATGATAATCATCATATTTCTTTCTAGCAATTTTATGGAAAGCTTTATCTGGTTCACCATGTATCAGTCTTCTATTTCAATATACTCTCCTTACACCAAGACCTTTTCATTTAATGGCAGGGCAAGTGAAGAACTTAGCAGCCAAATGATGTGTCACAGTTCCTTATATTATCCAATCACATAATCTCTGAACAGGCATTGATGAACATGTGAGTGTACTGGTTTACAGAAGTTGCTAAAACCATGTACACAAGAAATACTTGTTGCCTTTTTTCTTCTCTTAGGGGAGCAGCTTGGGTGGGCTTGGGTTGAAATTTGTTAAAATTTGAATGGGCCCACCCTAGAGGGCTTGTGCCTGATGTTCTGTAAATTCTTCAAATTCGGCACCCGACTTGCACCGTTATTTTCTCTTCATAATATGCTATTACAATGCTTATAACTTTCTTACCCTATGAGGGGTCACCTTTTTGAAGGTGGCAGTTGTAATTCTCGTATTAAATGAAAGTTACCGTTTCCTATAAAAAAATGCTATTACAATGCCATATTATATGTTGATTGGTATAAACTTATTAAAAAGAGAATCTAATTTATCTCAACTTAGTACCTATTTATAAGTAGATGGTGGCTCCTTAAGAAAGTAGTGAAAGATAAAGCACAATTATGGGAAAAAAAACCTAACCACCACATGAGAGGCCATTAACATGGTAAGAAGATGATTACATTGAACCACATACCAATAAAAAAAGAATTACATTGAACCACATGATCATATTATAAGAAATAAAAATGAAAACTGAAACATAAAGTTAACTACAGGAGAATATAAGCATCTTACTACTGCATCGAAAGTTGAATCAAAGTCATCAACTGCGAAACAAATATCTGGATAGGCAGGAACAGTTTCTGCTTCCTGAAAGACATTACTGAGGGAGTAACTTGGTTGATTCAGCACCAATAAAGTTCAGAAATAATGTAAGAATAAAAGAAAAAGGCTGCAACACAGGGGAGAAGGAAGAAGAGAAGAAAAGAGAAGAGAAGAAGAAGAAGAATGGCACACCAATCATGGGGTTCTTGAGGTCCCCATCACCTTTTATACTAAGAATAAAATAAGAGCAGAAGTTGCATTTCTACATTCAATGAGGCAGCAACAATAAACATAACAAAATAAGTGGCCCATGGACCCAATAATAAACACACTAATAGCCCACTAGTAGAACATAAAAAAGGAATAGCATAATAGGCTCAATAAATAAAAGCACATATCAGGTCTGTCAACAGAGTAGGCAGGGTGAATACAGAGAAGTGAAAATGTAAAAACACAAAACCACATTTCACCGGATGAATGGAGCAAAAGCACTGACCTTTTTTGAGTCCAGATGAAAATTAACCCGGCTTGGAGATGCATACACAGTTTTTACAACCTGTAAAGACATCTACCATCAAACATACGCAACACAATACCCAAACCTAACATTATATGCATTTGTAGGACGGTATCCCATTAACCTAACTGTGAACAAACACAATTTCTATCTACAAAAAAGGAACACTTAGTCTCTGTGACAAATTGAATGATGGTAGAATCAAAATTTATGCATCTAGCTGTTGCAGAGCAGACCAATTAAGAAACATACAAAATGGGTAATCTTAGTAACATGGTACTCTATAGTGGGCCAATGGGTGAAGGAAATCCTTTGAGGGCTGAAACTCTTCCATGTCTACAAGGGTTCAAATCAGGGCTAGCATATCTGTGGACAGATTAATTGCTGAAGAGGATTGCCAAGTTGTAATTTGTTGGTTATTGTCAGAAGAGGGACCTTTGAATCTTAGGCATTTCATATGAAAAGTTAGAATGCTGGTATCTCATATAAATTGATCACTCAATTGAGTACCTAGGGAAGGAGTGATTAGAGAAGAAATAATTTTGGGTTACCTGGTTCATGGAGGGATTTGTAAAATTGCATGGAAATCTGACAGCACATATCACTTTTGAATGAATGCTTTTAGCAGTACTATTTCTAGTTCTTCATTCCTGAAACACATGAATAAATGGCATTCTGCTTTTATAATAACAAGGAAATTACACAATGTTGGTCCCAGCTATCTAGGTTCTTGGGAGGGGTAGGCTGGATATGGACCTAACCCTTGGCATTTCATTTTCATGACGAATAAAATGCTATTCTACGTTGCTGATAAAAAACTATAAAAAGTGGCTATAAGAAGAATGAAAAAGAAAATGAAAGCTGCAAGAAGCATAAAAAGGGTATTTACACACATGTAGAATAACATAAAATACTGATGTACAATAAAATCTAATTTGATTTAAGCTGTTGGGAACTCAACGCCTGAACTGGCAAACAGTAAGTTGCGTACTGGTTTATTGTATACTAGCGAGGCCTTTAATTTATATCAGCAATCATGTTCTGAAGATACCTTATATATAGGAGATAATGGTGTGTCTGCTTCATTTTGATGATTGTGAAGAGCCTGAATACTGAAACACAACGAGAGAAGAAAATCTTAATTCAGAAGGCCTTAGAGAGAAATAAGCTAGCATAAATTTTACTTAGCATGATGCTGCATTACTCAATAAAACAGAGGAAGGAAAGATATGGAAACAGTTTTGAATTGCAAGTCATAGGATATAACAGCTCTTTCTTTCTTTTAGATTTCTCAGGATAGCATAGATGTATTGTAAAAGGAAAACTATGTAACAAGTTAATGAAGGGGATATGCTCTAGCACCTTATTGCAATGGTCAATGAACCTGTTGAGAATATGCATTTGGCTTAGGGGTATTGTTGTCTTTTCTGTTTTATGTATTTTGGGCGCCCTTATAGGGACATAACTGTAATTTCTATCTTAGTATATAATGAAATGTTTTGGGTGTGAACAGTAACACACCCATTCTCCCGTAATTTCTTCTTCTTCTTCTTCTTCCTACACCCAACAACTTGGTATCAGAGTGGGAAGAAATCTTGGACTAGGTTTCTCTTTCAACTCCCGAACCCAAGAAGACCCACTGATGTCAGACTGCCACCAGATGATGTCAGCAGACCGTACATGTACTGGTGGTCACCCCTGAAACTGGATCTACTCCAGTGCGCCCTGATTTTAGGGTTATTTTGGTATGGTTGTTATCTTCATCTGATGTGTCTACAATTTTTCCCAGATTTTACAAACAGAAATTACAAAAAATTATTGGTTCGATGTTTAGATTTTTCCATCCTTGTCTGAGTTCGATGCTTGTTTGGAACTTGTTGGCTTTGGTTCGTTTGGCATCCCTGAAGGTATGGGAAGTGGTTCCATAATTTTATGACCTCTAATCTTGCTTTGGGAGGTCTTTTCCTCTTCATATATTGCCGCCGGTTCAGTTTTGGGCCTCCCATTTTTTTGTGGATCTTGTGTGTTAAGATTTTTCCATCCTTGTCTGAGTTCAATGCTTGTTTGGAATTGTTGGTTTTGGTTCATTTGGCATCCCTGAAGGTATGGGAAGTGGTTCCATAATTTTATGACCTCTAATCTTTCTTCGGGAGGTCTTTTCCTCTTCATATATTGCCGCCAGTTTAGTCTTGGGCCTCCCATTTTTTGTGGATCTTGTCTGTTTCGGTTGGTTGTTGGAGTGCAGTAGAACTGATAAAAGGCCCACCCAACTCAAATGGGTGTGCCTAAGGAGTTACAGACTATTTTGGAGTGCTTTCAGGTAATGTTGATGTCTCTAATGGTATGATAACCACTACAAAATTTGATGGAACCAACTTCCTAGAGCAGTCTCAATCAGCCAAGCTTACTATAGGAGGTAGGGGTAAGCTGGGATTTATTACTGAGAGAGGGGAAGCCAAAACCTAATGACCCCAAACTTGCTAGATGGGAATAGGATAATTCCTTGGCTATGTCATGGTTGGTGTGTTTGATGCAGCCACATATTGCCCACAACTACATGTTCCTCTACATTGCCAAGGATATCTGGGATCATGTTACAACCACATACTCTTAGGCAAAAAATATAGCTCAAGTCTACCAACTCCGAAGAGAAGCTTGTAATATGCATCAAGGGGAGAGAACTGTAGCCATGTACTTCTCTTCTTTGCAGTCTCTATGGAAAGAAATGGACCATTTGGAGAACTTGGAAGGGAAAAACCCTGAGGACAGTGAGCAGTATCGGAAGTATGTTGAGAAGAATCGAGTTTTTGACTTCTTGGCTAGATTGAATGGTGAGTATGATTTTACTCGATGGCGTATTTTGAGTGCAAATATTGTTTCTCTTGCTACTGCATACTCCTTAGTGCAGGGGAAGGAGAGTAGAAGGGTTGCCATGATGCAGACCTCAGTGATGGATCATTCTGCCTACATGTCTTCAAGGTCCAAGCCGAGTACAAACAGACATGGTGTTAATGAAAAGCATGATGATGTGGTATGCTGTTACTGCAAGAAGTCGAGACATACGAAGGACATGTGTTGGAAATGGAATCCACATTTGAAGCCTGACAAGTTCAAAACAACAAAGAAGGTAATACGCATCTTGCTACTGTTGGAGCTAATTGCCCTCCTAATGTACAAGGTCCCACACATGATTCCTTTGATTTGATGGAGAAGCTCAGGATTTTATTGACTCAGCTTGAGAGGTCTGTGTCCTCTGCCTTTATTGGTTCTAGTAATCCTTCCAGTGCCTTTACAAAAACAGGTACTGCACTTATCAACCTTCTCCTACTAGCTCCTGGATTGTGGACTGTGGAGCTAGTGCACATATGATTGGTATGCCTTTCCACTTTACCTCTTATAAATTGGCTCCAAGGGAAAGAAAAATCAGTGTAGCTGATGGATCTCCGATCCCAATCTCTGGTCTGGGGGAAGTTAAGCTTACTCATGATCTTTTGTTGATCTTTGTCCTTCATGTTCCCCAATTGTACAAGAATCTTTTATCTATTAGCACTCTTATCAAATCCAATAACTGTTCAGTGACCTTTTTTCTCTTCTCATTGTGTTTTCAGGACATGAGAACAGAGAGGACAATTGGAACTAAACATGAAGCTAATGAAGTTTTACCTTTTTAATCAAACCTCGGAGCAAGGATTATTGTGACAGACTGAGTCGTGTCAAGATGAAAATTTCGAGTCTTTTGAAGTTGTGGCATTGTCACCTCGGTCATGTGTCGTTTAAGTCCATTAAGTTTTTGTTTCCAAACTTATGTCATCCTATGTCTAGTTTGGGTATGCAATGTGAAGTTTGTCATCTCTCAAAACAATGTAGAACTATATATCCTGCAAGTAATAGGAATGATGTTGCTTTCAACTTGATAAACACTGATGTTTGGGACCCATACTCTATTCCATGTATGGGTGGCTATAAATATTTTATACCATTCATTGATGATTACTCTAGATATACTTGGCTATACCTGATGAAGAGTAGAGATGAAGTTCTTGCCATTGTTCAAAGCTTCTTCAAGATGGTGGAAACACAATTTGAAAAGCACATCAAGATAATAAGTTCTGACAATGCTAAGGAGTATTTTGAAAAGCATCTACGATTATTCCTTGAAGGAAAGGGAGCAATTCATCAAAGCTCATGTTCTCATACTCCGCAACAAAATGGTACAGTAGAGAAGTGGCTAGAGGTCTACTCTTCCAGATGCATGTACTAACTCATCTCCATAAGGCCCTCCTCCAAATCCCCCAAAATTTCAAGGATTCTTCGATACTTGTCCTAGGAGAAGCCCTTACCTATTTGATTTTTTATTAAGTCTTTGATCTTGTTTAGGACTATAACATAGATAGTCCAATAGAGCGAGTTCCTTCACGATCCCTTTCTCTTCAATCCCCTCATCAGCTTTTGTTTTCCTAAGGATCCTATTTTCAGTCTGCCTCTCAAAGTTTTTGGTTGTAGCTACCTTGTTCATGACATGAGTCCTTGCCTGAAACTTGACCCTAAATCTATCAAATGCATATTTTTGGGCTACTCTCCAGTCCAAAAGGGGTATAAATGCTTTGATCCCCACTCTGGCCGAAGGTATGTGATGATGCATGATCTGGTCACTCCTTGCTGGAAGGCAGCTTGAATGTTGGTCTACTACGTGGCCGGTCAAACTGCAAGAAAGTAGTATTAGAGGTCTTGGGGTACTTTACCCAGTGTGGGCACTCTCATGCTTAAGTTAGCGAATTTGAAGTTTTTAAAGAGAGCAGAAAGCAAGATTACTAGTATTTGAGATCATAGTTGATATTGGGAGAGAATACTAGAAGCATATCGTGAATGGCTTTCCAAGGAGAAAAGCTTGTGGTCCTAGCTTTGATTCCAGCATCCCAACCATTGTGCTCCAGCCCATGTATACTTGCCACTATTTTGGCCCATAGCTTCTCCTTCTCTAAAGGGAACCTCCACAACCACTTCCCTAGAATAGCCATATTCCTTCTTCTAACCCGAGCCCCAAACCACCACAAATTTTACTCCTGGACACTACCTCCCAGCTGACTCTATGATCCCTCTTCTCCTCTCCCAGCTCCCACAAGAAGTCTCTCATCAACTTCTCCAACCTGTTAGATACCTTCACTGGGATTTTGAACACAAACAGGAAGTAGATGGGTAAATTGGCAAGCATGACCTTAATCAGTGTAACTCTTCCACCAAGAGAGAGGTAATTCTTTTCCCAAGAGACCAATCTTTTTTCAAACCTTTCCACCACTGGGTTCCAAAAGCTCTCCCTCATAGAGTTGTCACCTAATGGTAACCCTAAGTAATTCAATGGCCACCCTGACACTTCACACCCCAACACTTCTGCACTCTCCCTGATCTCTCCCTCCTCCATATTCACCCATGCTACACAACTTTTCCCAAAGTTCACCTTCAAGTTAGACATTTGCTCAAACAGTTGTATCACCAACTTCAAGTTCCTGATAAAGCTCACATTGCCACCTTCACAGAATAGAATCGTGTCATCAACAAACTATAAGTGAGTGAGGGGGGTTTTCGTCCTCCCAACTCTCCAACCTCTAATGAGACCCCTTGAGTCAACTCTGTGAATCAATTTCCCCAGGACCTCCACAATTAGTATGAACAAGAAAGAAGAGAGAGGGTCTCCTTGTCTTATACCCCCACTGGCTGGAAAGAACTCTACCACTGTCCCATTCACTAGCACCGAATAATGACAATTCCGGACACAACCCATGATCCAATTGCACCATCTACCACCAAACCCAAATTTGATCAAAACTTTCCTCAAGAATTCCCAGTCCACCAAGTCATAAGCCTTTTCCAAGTCCAACCTACAGACCACTCCCTTCTTTTTAGCCTTCTTAAAGTTCTCCACACTCTCATTAGCAATTAAGATTTGATTAGTGATTTGTCTTCCACTCACAAAAGCTCCTTGATTTTGTGTGATGATGTCTGGAAAACCTCCTTCAACCTCAACGACAACACCTTAGCAATGATCTTGTACAGGCTATTAACCAAGCTAATTGGCCTAAAGTCCTTCGGGTGGGAGGAATCTTTCTTTTTTGGAATCAGAGCTATAAATGTAGAGTTTAGACACGCATTGATAATTCCTCTCCGGGAAAACTCCTCAAACACCAGCAAAAGATCATCTTTCAAAATATCCCAACAGTCCTGATAAAAAGCCATTGTGAACCCATCCGGCCCTGGAGCTTTTGTTCTACCCATAGAAAACACAACCTCCTTAATCTCTTCCAAATCAAATCTTCTTTCCAACCTTCTCTTGTTCTCCACCCTGTTATGGACGCCTTCCTCGAGAAGACGTACCATCGCCGCCGGCAGCAACAGGCCCCGGGCCCACCGCCAGCAGCAACAAGGATTCAGTGATGCTCATCCTACCCAGTTCGGCAACAGCAGCCTTATCTAGATTAGATTAGCTCATTTTGCTTGTTCTTATCTTATTGTTCTTATCTCTTATCTTATCTTGTTAATAGCTTATCAGATTAGGAATAGCTTAGCTTATCTTATCTTGTTAGTAGCTTATCAGATTAGGATTAGCTTAGCTTATCTTATCTTGTTAGTAGCTTATCAGATTAGGATTAGCTTATCTTATCCTTAGCAAGATAAAACTGGAAGTCTCCCTATTTAGCAAGGAGACTCCCTTTGATTAGGACTCTTGTAATCTCCTATTTAAGGAGACCCCATTATTGAATGAGATATCAAATTATTCAGTCAAGAGTGAGTTAGGAGAGTTGGTGATCTCTTGGACAAATCACCGAAGGTGCCAAGATAGGTTCATCACGAGCAGGAAGGAACAAGGGAAAACAGGAGGTTTTCCCCGTGAACCGACCCGTGACGAGATCCTATTCCCGGGCCCTCAACAACTTGGTATCAGAGCAAGGCGTCATGGGAGATCTGGAGCAGCTACCTTCCAGGGTCCACGACCTCGAGCACCAACTCGTGGAGACCAGCTCCGAAGTTCGTGAGATCAAAGGTGAAGTGCAAGAACTGCGACGACTAATGGAGATGTTTCTTTCCAGCAGGGAAAGGAACTCTGACGAAGGGACAGCAGTTAACGACCACCGGCCAGATCTGCCAGAGTCTTCCGGGGAACAGCAGTCCGTCGGCCATGGAGCAACCATCATCCCCAAGTACAACAGGCTGGAGTTCCCATCGTACAACGGCAACGGAGACCCCCTAGGCTGGCTGTATCGCTGCGAGCAGTTCTTCCGGAATCAACGTACAAATGACCAGGACAAGGTAAGCCTAGCCGCCTTTCATTTAACAGAAGAAGCACAGCTTTGGTTTTATCGGTTAGAGCAAGAAGAACCCGGGCTCAGTTGGCCCTAGTTTAAATCCTATTGCCTTCTTCAGTTCGGACCCCCATTGACCAGCAACCCACTGGGCGAGCTAATTAACCTTAAACAGACCGGAACAGTTGCTGAATACCAGCGACAGTTCCAAACCCTCCTCGCGAGGGCATCCTCCGTGCGACCAGACCAGCAAGTCGATATGTTCACAGCAGGGTTAGCAGAACCACTGCGAGTGGATGTCGAGATGCAGAATCCCCCAAATTTGGTCACAACCATGAACTTAGACCGCGCATTTGAGGGCAAGCTGCAGCTCAGCCGCGGAATTTTTAATGTGGGTCGTCCACCGAACTCGTGGGTGCCCCCAAGACCAGCAGCAACGACCCCCTCTTCTGCTACCAGCCGGGAAATGAAGCCTCCCACGACCACCACCTCTAGAGCAGTGACAAGTACAGGCAGTAACATGGTCACTCCTCCCATCAAGCGCTTGACCAGGGCAGAAATGGCAAAGCGCCGAGCGAGAGGTCAATGTTTCAACTGTGATGACCTCTACTCGGTAGGACATAGATGCAAGAGGCTTTTTTGCCTTCTCATAGATGAGCAAGAGGAGGAGGAAGGGGAACCCGTCACATTCGAACCAGAGATCTCTCTCCATGCGATCACCGGTATTAAAACCTCTCAGACCATGCAGTTACAGGCACAGATCGCAGGTCAGTCGGTGCGCATTCTCGTCGATTCAGGGAGCACACACAACTTCATAAGTGAACATGCAACCCTGCAGTTAAAACTACCAATGGAACTCCGGCCACGACTACAGGTAGCCGTCGCAAATGGTGAAAAAGTTCACAGTCCAGAGATTTGTAAGGACGTCCCAGTACAGGTCAATTCTGAACTAATTCTTGTTGATTTATTTGTACTCTCATTGGATGGGTTCGATATTGTTCTTGGGGTCAAATGGTTAATTACCCTAGGCCCGATTTTATGGGACTTCAGCACACTCACCATGACCTTCCACCTGAATGGCAAGCAAGTTTCATTGCACGGTTGCAGGGTTAAAGAAAAGACACCGCAGGTTCATGCACTCCAGACAGAACCGGCAGCTATGGAAAAACTTCTCGCCAAGTTTTCAGATCTGTTCCAGGAACCGAAGGGCCTTCCCCCTTTCCGAGTTTGCGACCATCGTATTCCTTTGGTGGCGGGTTCAGCACCAGTCGTTGTCAGACCTTATCGCTACCCTCACTTACAGAAGGATGAGATAGAAAAACAATGTACAACGATGCTGAACCAAGGGATCATACGCAAAAGTCACTCCCCCTTCTCTTCGCCGGTTCTGTTGGTGGCGAAGTAGGATGGAACGTGGAGGTTTTGTGTTGACTATAGAGAACTCAATGACCGGACGATCAAAGATAAGTTCCCTATTCCCGTTGTTGACGAACTGCTGGACTAGTTGCATGGTGCCCAGTATTTCTCTAAGTTGGACCTCAGGTCCGGATATTTCCAAGTTCGCATGGCTCCCGGTGACGTGAAGAAGACTGCTTTTCGCACCCACCATGGCCACTTCGAATTTTTAGTCACGCCATTCGGACTCTCCAATGCACCATCTACATTTCAGTCACTAATGAACGAGGTATTCCAGCCCCATCTGCACAAATTTGTTTTAGTTTTCTTTGATGATATCCTCGTTTATAGCAAATCATGGGTAGAGCATGTCCACCATCTGAGGACCGTTTTCGTACTCCTACGCCAACACAGCTTATTCCTGAAACGGTCCAAGTGCTCCTTCGGGGAGCGACAGGTTCTTTACCTGGGCCACATCATCCATGGGCAGGGTGTAACAGTTGATAGTTCCAAGATTCAGGCTATAACAGAATGGCCCAAACCTTAGTCCGCCAAGGCCTTACGCGGGTTCCTCGGTTTAACGGGTTACTACCGCAAATTTGTACAGAACTATGGAGTGTTGGCAGCCCCGTTAACCAACCTGTTGAAGAGAAACTCCTTCCGGTGGGACGACGCAGCTGATGAAGCTTTTCTGTCACTGCAAAATGCACTGTCTTCAACCCCTGTCCTGCAATTACCTAATTTCGCCCTCGAATTTACAGTCGAGTGCGATGCTTCCGGAGTGGGTATCGGGGCCGTACTACAGCAGCAAGGGCACCCGATCGCTTTCTTCAGCCGCAGATTGGCTGACCGGCATCTGAAGCTTCCAGCCTATGAGCACGAACTAATCGGCCTTGCCCGAGCCATCCAGCACTGGAGGCCGTATTTGTGGGGGCGGTCGTTCATCGTCAAAACTGATCATTACAGCCTCAAATACCTGTTAGAGCAGCGTCTCACCACTTCCCCTCAGCAGCATTGGGTTAGCAAACTACTCGGGTTTGACTTCCGGGTAGAATATAAGGCGGGATCCTCTAATCGCGCAGCTGATGCCTTGTCTAGGCGAGAAGAAGACGTGATGGTTCTATGTAGCATTTCCCAACCTCGGATCTCTCTGTTTGACAACATTAAGAAGGCAGCACCACAGTCCCCAAAATGGTCGCTCTTACTGCAGAAGATCCAGACCGGCACGGCCGACCCCGATTGGTCACTTCACGATGGGTTGGTACTGTATAAGGGACGAGTCCATCTTCCAGCAGACTGCCCATTGATTCCCACCATTATCACCAACATCCATAACTCCACCCACGAGGGCATTCAAAAAACACTATACCGCGTCCGATCTGATTTCCATTGGCGAGGTATGAAGACTTCTATTCGAGATTTTGTCCATAATTGCTCCACATGCCAACAGCACAAATGGGAAAACCTACACCCGGCAGGCCTCCTTCAGCCCCTTTCCATCCCATCGCAGATCTGGGCTGACATCTCCATGGACTTCATTGAGGGACTTCCCAAGGTAGAGGGCAAATCAGTTCTCTTTGTGGTAGTCGACCGCTTCTCTAAATACGCGCACTTCATTCCTCTATCACACCCGTACAGTGCCACTTCGGTTTCCCTCGCCTTCTTTACACATATCTTTCGCTTACATGGGTTGTCGGAATCCATCGTCAATGATAGAGACCCGGTCTTCACTAGTGCCTTCTGGAAAGAGTTATTTCGACTACACGGCACCACCCTGGCCTACTCATCAGCTTACCGGCCACAAACCGACGGTCAAACGGAAGTGGTTAACCGCACTATCGAGATGTATCTCCGCTGTTTCGTAGGCGATCAACCTCGATGGTGGTTGGAATGGCTTCCTTGGGCCGAGTACTGCTACAACACAGCCTACCATTCCTCCCTCGGCATGACTCCCTTTCGCGTCGTTTACGGCAGGGATCCTCCCCGCTTGCTGTCCTACGAGCCTGGATCTACTCGCTTGGACGCAATTGATCACTCCTTACAGGACCGCGACGCCCTCCTCGCCGACGTCCGCATTCGCTTACAACAGGCCCAGCTCTGCATGAAGCTCCACTATGATAAGCACCACCGGGAACTGTCGTTCGATCCAGGACAATTTGTTTGGTTGAAGCTCCAGCCCTACCGGCAGCGCTCCTTGCGCCACAAGGCTGCCCCGAAGCTGGCCCCTAAGTACTATGGGCCCTACAAGGTTCTGCGACGGATTGGCAATGTGGCCTACCAGCTGGAATTGCCAGAGACTAGCCGAATTCATGATGTCTTCCACATCTCCTTGCTGAAACCATTTACGGGTGTTCCCCTGGACCAAGTTCCCTCCCTGCCACCCTTGAAAGATGGCAAACTGGTTCCCAACCTAAAACTGTCACCCGCTCTCGTTTTAATCGTGGAATCCTTGAAGTCTTGGTGGAATGGTGTGATCTACCACCAACAGAAGCCACATGGATCCCATTGGCAGAGTTCCAAGCCACATATCCAGGTTTCGAGCTTGAGGACAAGCTCGTAGTCCAGGAGGGGAGTAATGTTATGGACACCTTCCTCGGGAAGATGTACCATCGCCGCCGGCAGCAACAGGCCCCGGGCCCACCGCCAGCAGCAGCAAGGATTCAGTGATGCTCATCCTACCCAGTTCGGCAACAACAACCTTATCTAGATTAGATTAGCTCATTTTGCTTGTTCTAATCTTATTGTTCTTATCTCTTATCTTATCTTGTTAATAGCTTATCAGATTAGGATTAGCTTAGCTTATCTTATCTTGTTAGTAGCTTATCAGATTATGATTAGCTTATCTTATCCTTAGCAAGATAAAACTGGAAGTCTCCCTATTCAGCAAGGAGACTCCCTTTGATTAGGACTCTTGTAATCTCCTATTTAAGGAGACCCCATTATTGAATGAGATATCAAATTATTCAGTTAAGAGTGAGTTAGGAGAGTTGGTGATCTCTTGGACAAATCACCGAAGGTGCCAAGATAGGTTCATCACGAGCAGGAAGGAACAAGGGAAAACAGGAGGTTTTCCCCGTGGACCGACCCGTGACGAGATCCTATTCCCGGGCCCTCAACACACCCCTACATCTGGCCAATCCAAACCTTCTACCCACACCCTTCTACTTACCGGCCTTCTTAGAATGGATTTAAAGTGCTCCACACAAGCCCCGGCTATCTCTTCTTGTTGTGTTAACTCAACTCCACCTACTACCAATTTGGAGAAAAAGTTCCTCCTCCTCCTTCCATCCGCCAAAGAGTGAAAATACCTAGTGTTTCTGTCTCCCTCCTGCAACCATTTACACCGAGATTTTTGCCTCCAGCTTATTTCCTCCTTATGCAGGCAATCCTCTAACTGTCTTCTCAAGCCTCTCTTGAGTTCCTTATCTTCCTCTCCAAATTCTCCCATTTCTTCTTTAGAGTCAATGTTTTCAAGTTGGTCCATCAACGTTTTCTTTCTTTCTTCTAACCTCCCAAACTCCAAAAGATTCCACTCCTTGACCTTTGCTTTCAAAAATTGTAGTTTCTTATGGAATCTTATCCCCTCCCAATCCACCATTGGGTTACAGTCATACCACCACTCCCTTACTTTATGGGTAAATCCAAGGTGGAGTAACCACATGTTTTCAAATCTAAAAGGGACGGGTCCTCCACTCCTTTCCTCCTTACAAATCACTATGGGCCAATGATCTGAGGTCACCCTTGGGAGAGCTCTAGAAGCCAAATTTCCCCAATGTTCTTCCCAATCCAAAGAGAACATGAACCTATCCAACTTAGAGTAGATGGCACTAGATTGGAGATTTGACCATGTAAATGTTTTGTGGGCTAAAGAAATCTCTTTAAGCTCAAAGACATCCACAAACTTGTTAAACTTCCACATGCTTTTTGTCACCCTCTGAATAATCTTATTGGTTTCCTCCGAGTATCTGATCACATTAAAGTCCCCACCCACACACCATGGCCCATCCCACAATCCTCTAACATCAGCCAATTCCTCCCACAACTCCTTTCTCTCTCTGTAGTCATTTGGTCCATATACATTTGTGAGCACCCATACATAACCATCCTCTTATTGCTTAAACTTCATGGAAACCGAATACTTCCCAATCAGCTCCTCTAGGCCTTCAACCACATCCCTCTTCCACATTGTTACAATCCCCCCCCCCCGAAGCACCCCACGAAAGAGCAACCACCCAGCTAATCCCCCTAGCTTTCCATACACTCCTCGCCCAACTATTATTAAACTCCATTCTGTTGGACTCTTGTAACAGAACAATATCTGGGTCATACCTCCTTATCACCTCTTTTATTGTTGCTCTTTTTCTTGCACTCCCTATTCCCCTTAGGTTCCAACTAAGTATCTTCATTTCCACTTCTTTCTTGACTCCCTCTCTACCTACCCACTACTTTCTCCCTTTTCTTCTATCTCCTGTTGCCCCAAACTTCTTATCCCCTTCTACATCTCTTTCCAATCTCTCTACTTCACTCAGCTTCCACTTCTTTGTTTTTATCTCCTTCTTCTTCTTTTGTAGACCTTCTTTCAGCACATTCAGATCTTCCGGCCTACACCCCATCTTCCCCACAAATTCTGCTATCATGTCCTCTTTCACCAAATCCTCCACCCCTATCCTTCCTGCACTTTCCCCTCCAACTCTGCCCCCCTGCCCTTCCCTCCTCACCTCTGGTCCCACCCCTCTTCTCTCCTCTCCAATCATCCCCCCTCTCCTGTTACCTGCCTCCAGCCATGTTCCCTCCCCACATTCTTCTCCCACTCTACCCTCCTTCCTTTCCTTCCTCTCCACTGACCCCTCCCCTCTTCCTTCCTCCCCATCCCCCTCCAAGCCAGAATTCCTTCAACTTCACTAAACACTCTTTCAATGATTTCCCACACTTTTTTGTTTCTATACCTCCCTTCCCGCTCCTCCCCACAGTCCTTCACTTCCTTCTCCACTACCTCGGACAACCCACCATCTAGTTTGGCTGCATATTCATGGGCTACAGTACATGGCGTCGGGACGGAATCTGGAACCAAAGACATAGGAGACACATTAGTAGCACAAGCCGAATTTACTTTGTTACATGGGATTGATGGAACGGTTGGAAAAGGACTGTTCCCGGCCTCCCTCTCTTGTTCCAGAGGTTGGTAAGTGTCTATCTCCCTGAGTTGGTTGGAAAGTACTTATGTCCTTTGGTCACTCTGATGATCTCTCCTTTCTACCCCTGAATCACCCCTAGGAGGTGTGTTCCTGCTCTGCTTCAGGTTCTCCCGATTTGCCCCTTCTGTTGTACCTTGCACACTTTGGAGTCTTGGACATGAATTAGTCTGGTTACAACCTTCACCCTGAGATAAGCTTGCAACATTCCACCCATCCATGTCACCTCCGGCATAGCCACCATCGTCGTTTACACTGCCCACACTGGTACCATCATCTGAGGTTTCGTCCAAATCTTCATCTTCCTCATTGCTATTAGAGTGAAGAAGAAGGGTGATAGAGGGTTTCCTTGCCTAATACCTCTACAAGCTAGGAAGAAATCCTTCACCATTCCATTGACCAAGATAGAGTAATGGCAAGAACCGATACATCCATAAATCCAACTACACTACTTATTCCCGAATCCACAATTTCTCAATACTTCTATAAAAAAAATGCCAGTCCACCAAATCATAGGCCTTTTCTAAATCCAACTTACAAACAAAGCCTTTTCTTTTAGATCTTCTCATATGCTCCACGCACTCATTAGCAATTAGGATTTGATCTACTATTTGTCTCCCTTGTACAAAGGCTCCTTGTTCTTGGCTTATTAAGGATGGGAGAATTGCTTTAAGCCTCAAAGCCAACACCTTAACCAGGATTTTGTAAATGCTTGTTACCAAACTAATTGGCCTGAATTCCTTAGGTTGGATAGCATCCGATTTCTTAGGAATTAAGGCCGAGAAAGTGCCATTGACTCTTGGACTTACTATATGATTCTCTCAAAATTCCTCGACAACAACACGAAGATCTTCTTTCAAGATATCCCAGCAATCTTGATAGAAAGCCATAGTAAATCCATCGGGACCTGGCGCCTTAGATCTATCAGTAGAAGATCAAGACTGTAATCAGTCATGAATCCTAATAGGTTTTAGGTTTACAAAACAGAAGAAAAGTGAGAGAAAGGAGAAGGAATAGAAGAGAAACAGGAGAACACAAGGGGTTGAAAGGAGGAACAGATTCTAACAGATCTGCCGCCGCCACTCTCTTATTATTTATAGGTTATGTTCAGTACAATGGAAAGGACACATCTGCCCTTAGTACTTACATGATAAATAAAGTAAATAAAAACTAAAATAAATAAGAACTGAATTAACAAACTGATTCAAACTAACACTACTATAACTGAAACAAATAACTAAACATGCTGCCCTACGAACACAGTGGGGACCATTGAAGTGGGGCCCACATCAGTGTTCTCTACACTCCCCCTCAAGTTGGGAGTAGATATCTATCATCCCAACTTGGATAGGTCTGTCTCTAACTTCTTCCTTGGTACAGCCTTGGTGAGGATATCCGCGAGCTGCATATTAGATGTGATGTACGAAAGACACACTTCTTGTGATGTGACCCTCTCTCGCACAAAATGTCGATCAACTTCGATATGTTTAGTTATGTCATGCTGCACTGGGTTGTGGGCTATATTAATAGCTACCTGATTATCACAATACAACATTAAGGGCTTTTCATAATCAATACCCAACTCTTCAAGTAGTGACCTCAGCCATAAGATTTCAGCCACTCCGTTAGCCATTGACTTGTATTCCGCTTCAGCACTAGAGCGGGAAACAACACTCTGCTTCTTACTCCTCCAAGAGACAAGGTTACATCCCACAAGGGCACAATATCCAGAGGTAGACCTTCTGTCATCAACACTCCTAGCCCAATCGGCATCTGTATAGATTTCCAGCCTCATGTGATTAGTGTTCTTGAGCAGTATACCTGTACCCGGGCATCTCTTCAAGTATGCTAATATTCTCTCTGTCCCAAGAAGATGAGAAGTTCTAGGGGGAAGTGCATGTACTGGCTAACAACACTAATTGCATAGCTGATATCTGGCCGAGTGAGGCAGAGATATAGGAGCTTTCCAACCAACCGTTGGAACATAATTTTGTCTTCAAGAGGCTCCCCGCCCTCTGCACTAATCTTGTGATTTTGTTCAATGGGTGTATCAGCCGGCTTAACACCCAACTTTCCAGTTTCCGCCAACAGATCTAGAACATATTTTCTCTGAGAGATAAAAATCCCCTGCTTGGACCTAGCAACCTCAATACCCAAAAAGTATTGTAGTGCACCAAGATCTTTCACCTCAAACTCTTGATGAAGGAGTTGTTTGAGGGACTCAATCTCAAGGCTGTCATTTCCTGTCACTACAATATCATCAACATATACTACAAGTAGTGTCAGAGAGAACTCCACCCTCTTGATGAATATTGTATGATCTGACTAGGCATGTACATAACCAAACTTTCCAAGGGCTAATCTAAACCTATCAAACCAGGCTCTAGGTGACTGCTTCAAACCATACAATGCCTTGTTCAGTCGGCAAACCTTCTTACCTGTCTCTGTATCATATAATCCAGGAGGCAACTGCATGTAGATCTCTTCCTGTAAGTCTCCATTCAAAAAGGCATTTTTAACATCCATCTGAAACAAGGGCCAAGAATGATTTGCTGCAAGGGATAACAGAACTCAGATGGTGGTCATATTGGCTACTGGGGCAAAGGTCTCCAAGTAGTCTATACCATAAGTCTGAGTGAACCCCTTTGCAACCAACCGGGCTTTGTACCTTTCAATAGAGCCATCAGCATTATGCTTCACAGTGAACACCCATCTACATCCCACCGGTTTCTTTCCTTTTGGTGGGTCAACCAATGCCCAAGTATTATTCTTCAACAGGGCATCCATTTCGACTTGCATTGCATCTTTCCATTCTGGAACTGATAAGGCTTTTTGCACTGTTCTTGGAATAGGGACATCGGCAATGGAAGTGAGATAGGACCGGTAAGATGGAGATAGACGATCATAGGATAAGAACTGTGAGATGCTGTGACTTGTAGAAGTGGTGCAATGTCGTTTCCCTTTGAGAATGGCAATAGGGAGATCAAGGTCATCCACAAGAGGGGAAGTGGCAACAGTGGGAGGTGTCTCAGTAGGCTTTGGATCTGGAGCCGCTGAAGGAACTAGAGCTGGCCGGGACTGCCGATGACTAGGATCAACCTGCCTGCATCGCCTATGATAGACTCTCAACTCCGGCTCCCTCTGACCACCCTCACCACTACAGCCTTCATTACCCAGTGGAATAGGTAAAGGAACAACCCCACTCAAAACAGCCCCACTTCCACTCTCACAGCTCTCCCCCAGAGGAAAGAAACTCAAAACAACCCTACTCTCACTGCTGCTCTCCCCCTGAGGAGAAACCCTAGGATAAAAGGGTGTCTCCTCAAAGAAGGTGACATCTATGGAGACAAACATTTTCCCTGAAACCGGATCATAGAAGCAATAACCCTTTTGAGTTTATGCATAACCGAGGAAAATGCATTTGGAGGCCTTAGGTTCAAACTTGCAATGATGAGGCCCGAGAAGCTGAACGAAACAGGTACAACCAAAGGTTTTAAGGGGAACAATGAACAACTCCTCGTTCGGGTATAGAAGGGAAAAAGGGGTTTTCATATCAAGAACCTGGGAAGGAACTCGATTAATGAGATAAACTGTCGTAAGGATAGGAATCGCCCCAGAAGCGAATAGGTACATTGGAGGTAAACATAATGCTTCTAGCCACCTCCAAGTTATGCCTATCCTTCCCTTCGGCAACACCGTTCTGCTGTGGTGTATAAGGGCAAGTGCTCTGGTGAATAACTCCATGGCTAAGAAGGTAGGAGGTCAATGGCTGAGCAAAGTATTCCTTTGCATTATCAGATCTAAGGACTTTGATTTTGGCCCCAAAATGAGTGAGAATCATCTGATGGAAGTTTTGGGTCAGAGCAGGAACCTCATCCCGAGAACGCATAAGATAGACCCAAGAAAAACGGGTATGGTCATCAACAAATAGTAGAAAATATCTATACCCGCCCATAGAAGAGATATGATATGGCCCCCAAACATCAGTATGCACAATATCAAAAGAGGAATTACTCATTTTATTACTTAAAGAATAAGAAGTTCTACAATGTTTGGCAAACTCACAACTCTCACACCTCAACTTTGATAACTCAACAGACTCAAATAAAGCAGGAAACAGACTCTTCAAAGACTTAAAAGACAAATGACCTAATCAGTTATGCCAAAACATAACCGAACTCACAGACTAGGAAACAAAAGACTTCTTATCCATTGAATCCTCCCGACGAGAACTCTCTCCAAGCAGATAGATCTCATTCGTCTCACGGCCAGTCCCAATCACCTCCCTCGTCTCCAAATCCTGAAAAACACATCGGTCAGGGAAAAATGTTACTGAACAGTTCATGTGTTTGGTAATACTACTAGCTGAAAGCAAGTTAGTATCAAGCTTAGGAACATGCAAGACAAAAGATAAAGAGATAGTGTCCGATAGCTTGATGTCCCCTTTGCCCGAAATGGGAACAAGAAAGCCATCAGCAATGGATACTCTATCTCGGCCAGAGGACAAGTGATAAGAAGTAAACAATGATGGCAAGCTAGTCATATGGTCGGATGCACCTGAATCTATTACCCAGTAGTGATCAGTATTACCTGGAGCTGAAGCATGGTAAGCTGAGGCTTGAGTACCTAAATGTGCAAATGCAAATGTGGCAGGAGCTGATGGTGACCGAGATGGCTGAGCTGAACTCCCAACTTCCTTTTCCAACTGTATGAGGGCAACCCAAACAGCAGCTAAAGTCTCTAGGGATGTGCCTGATGAGGATGTTGAATCAGTGTTCACGGCCACATGAGCATTACCCTTCTTATTTCTTAGTTTTGTTGGGACCAAGTGAGGATGTAGCTTCCAACAAGTATCTTTTGTGTGCTTGGGTTTCTTGCAATGTTCACATACCAGATCCCGTTTATCTTCCTTCTTCCAGTCCCTTTCTAGATCGCCCCCTGGCTTAGGTTTAATAGTTGTCAAGGCTGGGAAAGGGGGCTGAGGCTGCATCATGACTTTCCTCCTGGTCTCTTCACTATGCACCAAGGAGTATGCTTGAGAAAGGGTCACACTATCTCTTGTCAATATCTGTTGTCGCACAATATCATATTCTGAATTCAAATCAGCCAGAAACTCAAATACCCTATTCGTCTCGACTTGCTTTCTGTGAGTCTGTGCATCTTTGGGACTCTCCCACTCGAGGGTCTCTAGATGGTCAATCTCATGCCACAAGGATTTCAAGATAGAGAAGTAGACAGAAACTGGCTTCTCTCCTTGTTTAAGGTTGTTCACCTCACAGTTCAATTCATAGGCTCTGGCAACATTAAGGGGTTGGGAATAGATTTCTTTCACAACATCCCATATCTCTTTGGTTGTCTTTGCCCACAAGTAAATTCGGCAGATATGTGGCTGCATAGAATTACAGAGTCATGCCATAACCAAATAGTTCTCTTAAACCCACTTGATGTATGTTGGGTCCTCCTTGGAAGGTTCTTTCACATCTCCCAAGAGATAACCCAGTTTTCCCCTTCCTCCAATAGTCATCATGGCTGATTGAGCTCACTCCAAATAATTTGACCCATCAAATCTCATAGTTGTAATCTGAAACCCGGTTTCAGATACACTACCATAACTGTTGTTTCCAAAACTACTTTTTCCCTGACCCTTAAACTCCATCTTTGATCAAGAATCAGTGGCTACAAACTGTTAGAGCCACTATACCAGAAAATAGAGTAAAAACAAGCAGGTCTGAAATCTGATCTGAAACCAACACAAATCTGATCTGATCTGAAATCTAATCTGATCCGAAATCTGATCTGAAACCAACCCAAATTTATGGATTTCGGTTTACTGCCTTCCAGGGTTACCTGAACCCTAACCTTCGCTGCTTCTTCCTGATTACCAACTCTCTGCAAGTCGCAGAAAGTCTTCAACTGCTGCGAACCTCTCCTGGTAATCTCCAAGATTTAGCCACCGAATACTTCTTCATAAGCTTTTAGCCCTAGCTAGTCCTCATGTGGTCGGCTGGACTAGACACACATGAGAAGCCCTAGATAGGCTCTGATACCAAGTAGAAGATCAAGACTGTAATCAGTCTTGAATCCTAATAGGTTTTAGGTTTACAAAACAGAAGAAAAGTGAGAGAAAGGAGAAGGAATAGAAGAGAAATAGGAGAACACAAGGGGTTGAAAGGAGGGACAGATTCTAACAGATCTGCCGCCGCCACTCTCTTATTATTTTTAGGTTATGTTCAGAACAATGGAAAGGACACATCTGCCCTTAGTACTTACATGATAAATAAAGTAAATAAAAACTGAAATAAATAAGAACTGAATTAACAAACTGTTTCAAACTGACACTACTATAACTGAAACAAATAACTACACGTTGTCCTACGAACACAGTGGGGACCACTACAGTGGGGCCCACATCAGTGTTCTCTACACTATCCATCATAAACACTGCCCTCCTGATCTCCTCTTCCTCAATGTTCCTCTCTAACCACCTTGCTTTTTCTTCCTCTAATCTCGGCCATTCCAAACCATCCACAGGTACCCTTTCATTCAAAGACCTACTATAGATGGATTTAAAATGATCTACAAAGGTCCTAGCTATATCCTCTTGGTTGGTGACGACCTGCCCTTCTATTTCTAATCTAGCTACTAAGTTCTTCATCCTTCTACCATTTGCTAACTCATGAAAGAACCTAGTATTCCCATCCCCCTCCTTAATCCACTTGTGCCTCAACTTCTGCCTCCAACAAATCTCTTCTCTGAGTAAAACCTCTTCTAAGTCCTTCAATTGCCTTCTTGATTCTCTATCATGTTCCCTCAATAACCCTTGAGCTTCCTTTTCATCCAATTTTTCAATTTGTGTGGCCAAGCTCAACTTTTGTTCCTGCACCCTACCGAAGTGATCTTTATTCCACTCTTTCAATTTGACTCTCAATCCCTTCAACTTTTGATGAAACTTAATTCCTTTCCACTTTATTCCCCTTAACTCCTCGTTCCAACAATCCTTCACTAAGCTTTCAAACCCATGATGAATTAACCACATATTCTCAAACCCGAATGGTTTAGGTCCACTAACTAGGGGTACGACACCTATCACTAACTATGTTTCTTATGATGCTCTTTCACCTTCCTATCATGCCTATGTTACTGCTATCTCCTTTGCTTCTGTTCCTCGTAATGTTTCAGATGTAGTGCAGTCACCTTAGTGGAAGGATGCCATGAACCAAGAGATAGAGGCTCTCTTAAAAAACCACACTTGGGAGCTTATTCCTCTTCTTGAAGGCAAAGTCCCAGTGGGCGCAAGTGGATTTATACCATTAAACATCAGGCTGATGGATCAATTGAAAGATACAAAACTAGGTTGGTAGCAAAAGGACACACCCAAACATATGGGATTGACTATCAAGAGACCTTTGCTCCTGAAGCCAAAATGGACTCTATCTGAATCATTATGCCCCTTGTTACTCATTATTCATGGCCTCTATACTAGATGGATGTGCAGAATGCCTTCCTAAATGGAGATCTTCAGGTATATATGGATCTATTGCCAGGGTAATCTTACCTAACAGTAAGGGGAAGGTTTGTCGTCTAAAAAAATTTCTTTATGGGCTTAAACAGTCCCCTAAAGCTTGGTTTGATAGATTTAGGAAAGTTATTCTCAAAATTGGGTTTACACAATCACATGCAGACCATACTTTGTTCATAAGAAGGGTTAATGGCCTACTAAGTAGTAACCTTGTTGATAGTGTATGTGGATGATATTGTTGTCACTAGAGATGATCACTCTGGGATAAACCAACTAAAAGTCATTCCTTGCTTCTAAATTCGAAATCAAAGATCTTGGGAATCTCGGATACTTTCTTGGAATCGAAGTGGCAAGGTCAAAGGGAGGGATATTCATTTCACAGAGGAAGTATGCCCTTGATCTACTTCATGAAGTTGGAAAATTAGGGTGTAAGCTAGTTGAAACTCCTATTGACCCCAATCATAAATTGAGTGTTGATGATGGAGATATTCTTGCAGACAAGGGTGTCTACCAGAGGCTTGTTGGTCGGATTCCTTACATGTGCTTGACTCGACCTGATATATCCTATGTTGTTAGCATGGTGAGTTAGTATATGCACAGCCCCAGAGATTGACATATACATGTTGTCAACAAGATTATACCTAAAGGGGTGTCCAGGTAAAGGAATGTTATACTCTGACTAGGGACATCTCAAGGTCGAGGCTTATACTGATGCTAATTGGGCAAGGTTCTATAGATGATAGAAGATCCACCTCACCTTGGTAGGAGGTAATGTTGTGTCTTGGAAAAGTAACAAACAATCTGTTGTTGCACGATCTAGTGTTGAAGCCGAATATAGAGCTATGGCTCATAGTGTATCAAAGTTGCTATGGTTAAAGTCCTTGTTATCAGAGATTGGGATCCAAGCTGAAACCCCAATGATGCTATACTATGATAATCAAGCTGCCATAAACATTGCTCATAACCCTGTTCAACATGATCGCACAAAAAATATTGAAGTTGATAGACACTTCATTAGAGAAAAGATAATCAATGGAGAAATATGTGTACCTTTTGTTAGATTGGAGGATCAACTTGTTGATTGCCTTGCTAAGGGTCTCAACAAGCCAAAACTTGATAGAAACTTGAGCAAGCTGGGCATGATAAATATCTATGCTCAGCTTGGGGGGAGTGTTGAGAATATGCATTTGACTTAGGGGTATTGTTGTCCTTTCTGCTATTTGTATTTCGAGCACCCTTATAGGGACATAACTGTAATTTCAATCTTAGTATATAATGAAATGTTTTGGGTGTGAACAGTAACACACCCATTCTCCCTTAACTCTTCTTCTTACACTCAACAACTGGACCCATAACCAAATTGTTGAGAAATGCACCCCATTCTCTGTTTGGAGTCATTCTTAGATGAGACCATGGACCACCTAATGTAGGTTCCTAATTCTAAAAGAGCCTAGAATAGAAACAAAAAGTATCCTACGATGAAAGAATATAAATCCCAGATTACAATGCAGGAAACAATAAAAAGAGACCAACCCTGTGGACACTGGGAGAAAGGGTTAAAATGTGAAATGGAGATATGGAATGATCCAACAAGACTTGAGCACCACTTCCAAACTTACTCCAGAATTCAGGAAAAAAAAACACCAAAATCTTTAGTTTTCTTGATTTTAGGGATAAATCTTCAAGACACCTTTCTTGGACAGCAGAAACTGTTCAAACCTTCTCAAAAAGTTCCAAAGATCCTCCTAAAACCAGGAAATACAAAGGGTATTCATCAACCCTTTTGGATTTCTATGCAGTTCCCTGATCCTATAGCTGCATGTTCTTCACCCAAGGATCGACTGCTGTGATACCAACTTGTTATTTTAGTTTAGAAAAACTATAGATCAGAATGAGATGCTGAAGGAGAGAAGAAAAGAGAGGAGAAAGTAAACAGATCTGAGAAGTGAAAAAAGGCATGAAGCATACAGCCCTTCTCCACTATTAAATAGCTTTGTAATACAAAGAAAATGACATATACCCCTGGTCATGCACTCCTCTATAACAGCAACAATAAGTTAAGATATAAAACGAAGAAAAGTAGAAAAATATCATCTTACCAAGATTATACTCCACACGACACTGTCACCTCAATGCCTTTTGCGCAGGATTTACAAAGACATTGAGGAGTCACTGTACAAAAAATCCCTCCCCACCCAAGATTTGCCCAAAGAATCGGCCGCTCTATTCATCTCTCTAAGAATCCATCTAAAATGACAAAAAACCGAGGACAAAAAGATCTCTGATTTCATTAAAGAAGAAGCTGAATCTCCAAGGACCAACTTTTAAATACTTCATCCAGCTGATAACCATTTAAGAATCTCTTTCCACCACCAGATCAGTTAAATTCAGGTTAGTTGCAGCTCTCAAACCCACAAGCAAGGCATGAATTTCTGCTTCTGCAGAGTCTGTTATACCAATCGGCCCACTAAACGCCCAAAGCAGCTTACTATTAGTTTTAATAACTTGGCCCCCTATCCCATCCTGTCCCCTGTGGCTTGAAAAACTTCTGAAGCTGCCATCAAATTGAAGAATGACATCCACCAGAGGTTTGGGAGGAAGAGTAAGGGGGCTAGGGGGCACCAAGCAAGAGTTTAGCACATTCCACAAGTTTCTATCCAAATCTCCAAAGGAAATGTCACTAAACAGCTTGTGAGCTTTCAACCAGCCACTGATTAGGAATAGGATTCTCGCTTTCAAGTCTTCCAAAGGATAGCATTTGCCTTAGCCCTTTTGTGTCATTCCTCCCAGATGCTCCACATTACCACATGAACTACCACCTTCCCAAACAATCTGCCTCTATTTCCCAACCTACAACCCAGCCATTGGTTGAGAAAATCTCCAACTTCAAAAGGAGGAACCCAAAAGAAAGAACTGTTACACAACTACACAAGATGTTAAGGAAAATTTGCCACAGACTATGAGCCACTTCACAATTGATAAGAAGACGACCACATGATTCTCCTTCCTTTAGGCACAGTAAACACACACACGAGGGGTCAGATACAAATTATCTTTTCTCTTCCTCAAGATTTTATCAAAAGTATTTATGCTGCCATGAGCCGCTTCCCAAAGAAAGAAGCAAACTCTAGGGGGAACCATGGAAAGCCAAATTTTCTTAGAAGGAAAGGAGGAGCCAGCGGTCCCTACCACCAATCTTAAGAAAAAAAGACTTAACTGTGAAAAGTCCATTGGAGGAAGGCCACCAAACTCTTTTGTCAGGAAGCTCTGGGGCAATAAAAACAAAAGAGAGAGAGAGGAGAGGAGGGAGGAGATGGACTGAGATTCAGTGTTTGTTATTAATGCATAAGATGTTAGCATCTATGCATCAAGGACAAGGACACATTCAATAACATATAAGAGAAAAGATTAAAAAAATGCTAAAACTTCTTAAGGCCTGAACTAGGATTAAAATGAGGGTAGAACCACCAACCAAATATCTCCTCATGGGAAAATATCATCATCATCATCATCATCTAAGCCTTGTCCCAACTATATGGGGTTGGCTACATTAATCCTGTTTCACCATTCCATTCTGTTTACTGTCATATCCATTGTCAAGTTAAGTGCTTAAATCCTTTCTTACCACTTCCACCCAAGTCCTTTTTCTGCCCCTAGCTAGCTCTTCTAGCCCCATCAATTTATGACAGATCACTTCTTCTAACAGGTGCAATAACAGATTATTAATATCTTGAAGATCAACATCATTATTGATTGTCTTTACTCTCTACCCACAGAATTAAGGTTAGCTGCATGATTCGTATTCCTCTATTCTGTTTTAAGGTGACATCTTCTGTTAAATAGCTATAAGTCTTCTCTGACAACTAAAAGCCAGGTTCCTTCGTCTATATCCACTGTCCCTTTACAACTTTCAATGTGCACCACCACCATGTTAGTTCTCAGATGATTGCTGCTGCATGAATAGCAAGAATCTTGCTTTTTGGGAGACTGATTTAGTCTCAATGCAAAGAAACTAGTCAGACATCATCATCATCATCTAAGCCTTGTCCCAACAATATAGGTCAGCTACATGAATCCTGTTCCACCATTCCACTGTTCAGTGCCATAGCCATATGCATTAGGGGTGCAACTTGGGCAGGCTTGGTCTGGCCTTTTGTCAAAATTTCAATGGGTTCAGCTTGAAGCTCAAGTTCAAAGTAGTGTAAAATGCTAACTTGGTCCAACCCGAGTTGCGCCCTTAAGATCATTTCTCACTACTTAGCCCATGTCCTCTTTGGTCTGCCCTAGCTCTTTTAGCTCCATCAGTTAGTAACAGATAACTTCTTCTCACTGATGCAGCATAGTTGTATATGGTTTCGTTTATCATTAATAAGTATACTTAAATCCATTAACAGGTCCAATAAGCAAAGCTGTTTTGGATCAAATAACTCTTAATGCTGACAAACCACAAGGACTAAGTCAAGAGAGTGGTAAGCACAATATATCTAAATTGCTCAATCACATCCATCACAATATATATAAACATGAGAAAAGGAAAATCATGTGAAGGGTGGTAACAAGAATTTTCTCAAATCTCAGAAATCTGTGTAACAGCTAATAGGCAACACTAAATGAAACAAAATAGTAAAATAACTCCAATGATAACCATTCTAATATATATCATATATGCAGGAAGAGACGTGTACAATGCAGAGACAGATCTTGGATCCAAAATGTCACCACATAAGAGAGAAAGATACTCTAATCATAAGCAAGTGAAGATTACCTGCAAATTGCAACAGTCACTGTGAATGAAGTATGTGCAATTAAGTTCAAATAGAATGACCGCCTCCAATCCACTTCTATAGGGTTTTCACCAAGCACTTTCTCCAACTAGTTGACATAGAAAAAACAGATATAGTTGTGTTATTACAAGTCATCTTAAAGCACGATTCTTTTATAACATATAATATAAAGGATGATCTTGTTATATCATATTGTGAAAAATAAATAAATGTGCAAGACTGCAAGTACCACAAGTAAAATTTGAATGGTCACATATCTAGAATTCTAGACTCCTGAACAGGATTTACAAGCTATACATTGAAAAAGAAAAAGCAAATCATCAAGAATTTTCTTTTAATGATAACAGTCAAAGGATCAAGGATTCACAATCAATACAAATGTGTAAAAATTGAACCCCCTGAATCCTTGAGAGTAGAGGACCAAAAAGAGGGTCACTTTGACCACAAAAATTTAATCCCTTCTACAAAAATCTCTCTGGTCATGCTTAAACTAGATTTGTAAGTTGGCAAGGAACAACCATGGCATCCAGACACTATAATCAACTGGATAGAGAAACCCCAAATCACAAGATACAAGAGACTGATCCATACAGCACCTAGTTAGCAAGTATATATTATGTATGCCTCTACATCTGGTTATGAGGTGGCCTATTGTTAAGATCTTTATCTAAAATAGCTCTCAAGAAAGTAGCCTTTTCGGGGTCTGGGGATGGTGGGGACCATACCTTCTTCCATGGGAAATTCTTTGGGCCTCATTATAAGCATGATTTTACCAAGACATTGCATCTCAGATCACCCAACCATAACTTCACCTTTATTCCACTTGAGATGCTGCCCTGATTGAGTCTTGACAGAATGTCTCCACTACAAGGTTGGCCTCCTATTTTAGTGTTGCCTAAATCTTGGACTCATGATTGCCTCATTGGAGATCAGGTCATAAAAGTACCCAGGAGTTCTGCATTTTTCTCTTTCTATTGCCACACCAAGAATCTTTCCCGAAGCAGATCCAGTTACCACAAGCGACATTGCTAAGGTGCTGATACCAAAAAAGATTGATACTATGCACCCAACAGAGTTTAGATCAATCAGCTTGATTAATAGACTTTATAAGATCATTGCTAAGGTGCTTTTTCGAAGAGTGAGGACTGTCCTTCCAACTATAATCTCTCAGGAGCAAAGGGTCTTTGTACAAGACAGACAAATCATTGGTCAAATTTTAATTGCAAATGAAAGTGTAGAGGAGATGAAATGGGTTGGAAGGAAAGGGTTTGTTTGTAAATTGGATCTGGAAAAGGCCTATGACTTGATGGACTGGGGTTTTTTAATGGGGGTTATTATGAAGAATAGTGGTTTCGGGGACAAATGGTGTAAACACATAGTAGTTAGGATTTGTCATTATTCAATCTTGGTGAATGGAGCAATTGTGGACCACTTTCCTTCTTTAAGAGGGCTTAGACATAGAGATCCCCTATCTCCCTTTCTCTTCACATTGATTGCAGATGTGCTGGGTGGACTGATTTCTAGGCCAGATGCTATATTCTTGATTAGGGGTTGGAGGATTGAAAGAAATGAGGTACCAATTACTCATCTACAATTTGTTGATGACACAATCCTTTTTTGTGAAGGGGGTGACATTAGATGGGTGAGGAATATAGAATGGATAGTGAAAACTTTTGAGAAAATGTTCAATCTAAAGATCAATCTTGATAAGAGTTACATTGTGGGTATAAATATGAAGGAGAGGAAGATACTAGAAAGAGCATAAATTCTGGGTTGTTCGGTTTCACAATTGCCAATGAATTACTTGGGATTACCTTTGGGGGAGAGTCTGAGAGGGAGCAACTTTTGGAGCCCTGTAATTGAAAGATTTATGAAAAGATTGGCTTCTTGGAAGAAGAGCAACTTGTCTTTGGGGAAGGATTAATATAATCAGATCCACATTAGCTAATATGTCTGTGTATTTTCTGTTTGTGTTTTGGATTCCAGTGGGGGTAAGTAGAAGGATTGAGAAGCGAATGAGGGATTTCTTGTGAGAAGTAGGGGAAGAGAAGAAGGAACATATAGCATGGTTTTTGAGGCGTCTAGCCAATTCTAGGCGACACTAGGGCGCCTATGCAATAAAAAATTTATAATATAAGAAATAACTTTTGGCTAATTCCCTAGTTTTATATACCATTCAGCATGTATATTAATTGAAAAAATAGCAATTCTCTTTATTAAGAACATTAAATTTCCTCTAAAAATGTGGAAAATCATCACATCTAAAAGGTAAAAATCTTTTACATATATTAATCTCATTACTTTCAAAAATAATACTACTATAATAAGTATTTAATAGAGCAATTTCATATCAATTAGCAGCTAAAGAAGGTTATTAACTTTATATGATAGATATTCAAGATGGAAAGTAAAATAGAAAAAAAAAAAAAAACAAGGATGGAGTTTCTGCTTTATTTAATTAGAGAGAGAATAGAAAAAAAAACTCTTTATAATTCTATTCGTTCTTTCCTCTTTTTCTGTCTTTCTTTCTTTTTCTCTCCTCAAAGCTCTTTGATCTTTTAAATTTCAATAGTAAACCATACATTAATAAGATAATAGCAATATAAATGATATTATAAAAGGCGTCCACCTTGTAATTTTTGTCGCCTAGGCTGGTCTTAGTTGCCTAGGCGGACGAACGCCTAGTCACCTAGAAGGGCGCCTAGTTGCTAAAAGTCAAGGCGTTTGGGTGAGGCGCCCAGCCAAGGACACCTAGTCGCCTAGGCGACGCCTTGACAACTATGCCATATAGTTAAATGGGAAGTGGTGTGCAAAAGCAAGAAATATGGAGGCTTAAGTCATGGGAACATTCAGGAAAGAAACACTGCTTTCCTAGGGAAAAGGCTATGGAGGTTGCCTCTGGAAAGAGATAAATTGTGGACAAAGGTAGTTGCAAGTATTCATGGGCTTGTGACAAACAAGTCGGATACTCGAGTCTTGGCTAGAGCTACAAAATCTGCTCCTTGGAAATCCATTCATGCCATCCTTCCATCATTCTTGCCATTCATTGGGTATAATCCATGCTCAAGAAACTTAGTCAACTTCTGGGAACATGTCTGGTTGGGAAACTCACCTTTAATGGAACAATTCCCTTCTCTTTTTGCCCTATCTACCCCAAAGTGGGAGCCCATTTCATCCTTCTTGGTTCCCCCCAACTCTAGTATAGGCTTTGGCTAGGATTTGGGCTTTAGAAGAGGGCTTCGAGAGAATGAAATTTGTAGTGTTTCAACATTGCTTCAAAATCTTCAAAAAGTAGTGTTGGACCATTTAAAAAGTGGTAACTGAATCTAGATCCCTTCTCCCTCTGGTTCCTTTAGCTGTGCTTCCTTATTTTTGAACTTGATACAGTCAAGTGATAATTTGGGAGTGCCCTTTCCTATCAAAGAAGTCTGGACCACACCTATTCCACCTAGGATTGGTGGTTTTTTGTTGGGAAGTGTATCTAGAAAGAATTAACACAAGTGACTTGTTGCAAAGAAAAAGACCTAGCTAGTGTCTTTCTCCCTCCTGGTGCCCTCTTTGCAAGGTTGATGGTGAGTCCTGCTATCACTTATTAATATCTTGCCCTTTTACTTCTTCAATTTGGGAATGGTTTCTCTCTTCGTTTGGCTGCAGATGGAACTCCTCGCCTACTTAAAAGCCTATTATCCTCTACTTTTGTTAGATGGTTGAAAAAGAGGGGTAGAATCATATGGTGTTGTACAAGGGCGGCATATTGTTGGACTATTTGGGAAGAAAGAAACCAAAGAATATTTGTGGAAAAAGAAAGGAGTAGGGAGGCAATAAAAGAAGTCATATCCATCAAAGTGGTTCATTGGGTGAAGACATTTAAGTTGTTCGAGGATATTCCAAAAAGTGAGTTGATGAGAAAGTGGAAGGAAATTGCTGGATCTGCTCCTTACAAGGCAACTTATGGACAGGTCTGTCCCTACCTTTAAGAGGCTTCATAAAGCTGAGTCTTGATGGCAGCAGTGAAAGTAACCCAAGACCTGGTGTTGGGGGAGCGTTTAGAAATGAGGAAGGAAAAATTATTGCTTTATTCTCTGGTCCAGTAGGGGTGGGGGACACTTTAAGAGCTGAAATTCTAGCTGTCATGGAAGAAATTCAGAAAGCAAAGGACCTGAATATACGCAAGCTTGCAATTGAGGGAGACTCAAAGTTGGTGATTAGATGGCTGCAAAAGGAAGGGGAAGAGGGTTGGTGGCAATATATTCATGAGAGGAGAAGAATTAGATGGCTGCTACAAGAAATAGAGATTACCTTACAATGGATGAAAAGAGATGTCAATTCCTTTGCAAATCAATTATTTTGGGCTATGTACCATTCAATATTATTAAATGAATGAATTTAATTCTGTTATAAATCTCTCTCTCTCTCTCTCTCTCTCTCTCTCTCTACACACACACACACACACATATATATATACACTAATAGACACTTTACCTTTTCCAAAAAAAAAAATCTACCCATACTATAGGGTTTTTTTTTCTATCAGTAACATGATCAAAAAAGATGCCATTGACCAGTTGAGGGAAAATAAAGGGTACACCCCCAGCATCCATGATCCAACTACCTATGATGAGGGTAACATGGTAACTCATGCTGTTAGTTCCTCAATACAAGTGAGCCCTATCCTGCAGAACATCTAAAAAAACCAATCATGCCTAAAGGACCTAGATTTCCAAGAGAACATCCATCAAAATTCGACTTCATTCCACTGGCTAGTGATTCCCACTCTGGGAGTACACTTCATAAAAAGATTTTATGTAAGGTAAAGAGACTATTATTTATGCACTTCTCTATAGGTATATAATAAAGTTGATAATATCCAATTGTTTAATCTGATTGAATACTGTTGTATGCATGGCCATTTTCTTCTCCACCACTATAATATACTGCAGGCCATAAAACCTGCTCTTTAAGAGTCTTCAATCCTGGCATTCCTACCCATATTATTCTGATTTCATTTTACTTAACCTATGGTTAACCTATCCGGCTATCCAGTGTTTTAAAAGGCATAACTAGGTGCACAGATGAGGTGCATTTTGAGGTATGTCCCTCACTTGAACCCAGGCATGGCCACTTTCAAAAGACACTGGCCTGCTGTGCCTTTGTGCAGGCCTGGGCTGGGGGCCTGAGGCACAAGGGAGTCCAGGCATGCACCTTTTTAAGTTTTATAAGTTTAATTTTTTAGTTCCTTCTGTATTCATATTTTTTAGGCCATAGTAATGATCTATTAACTTCTAAATAACCTTTAATTGTTGAAATTTGGTTTTTGAGCATTGAGAAATTAGAACTTTTATACAATTTTATCTTATTATCCCGTGGTGCCTTTTAATTTCTTATTTATTTACGCTGTAGTTATTATGAACTTTGAACTTTTTTTTTTGTTTATTTTGAGGAGAAAAGATAACCTTCATCATGAATCAGGGGATGTACAAAAAGCCAATAAGCCAAAAAAGACAGCAATTACAAAGGCATAATGTTAGCACTGTACAAAAAAAACCCTATCCACCCCTGATTTATCTAAGGAATCAGCCATTATATTCAGTTTCCCAGGAATCCATCTGAAGGAACTAGAAAGGAGAGCTGAGAGACCTCGGATTTCATTCAGAAGATGAGTCAATCTCCAAGGACCCACCTCCAAATTGGATGCCCACCTGATTGCATTTCAAGAGTCATCCTCCACTACTGCAGGGGTGGAACGAATGGAGACAGGGAATCCATCTAAAGGAACTAGAGAGGAGAGCTGAGAGACCTCGGATTTCATTCAGCAGATGAGCCAATCTCCAAGGACCTACCTCCAAATTGGATGCCCACCTGGTTGCATTTCAAGAGTCATCCTCCACTACTGCAGGGGTGGAACAAATGGAGACAGCCACCCTTAACCCTACTAGGAGAGCTCTAACTTCTGGCTTCCACAGCATTTGTAGTGCCAACAGGACCATTGTTGTAGGCCCACAAAACAGCACCTGCTGAATTATTGATGAAGCCACTAATCCCTGCCAACCCCTGTCCATTAGAATTTGGTCTGTCAACAGCTACCATCAAAGTTAAGCAAGAACTCAACATTAGGCCTAGGGGCTACCTGTGGGTGGGGGTAGGAGGGGATTGAGGGTCTCACAGCTGGCTCCGCTACCTCCTCCCTCCTGTCTAAAAGGCTTGGCCCTTAATTGCTCCCACCAAAGTTTGCTGCCCCCTTCTCTTCCTTTGAATCAAATCACAAGTATTAATACAAGCACAAAGCCTTTAGACATGAGGGAGGTGGTAGAGGGCCATAGCCTTTAACTTTGACCTTCTTAATGACATCATGGATTTGGATACATTCTATGGAATTGGATTTATTGCTTCTTAAAGATATGGAATTCTTCATGTTTTTAGTGAAATATTGTAATGAATTATTATGTTATACCATCATAGAGGTTAGAAGAAAAACAGCCTTTTGAAAAGAAAGGACTGTTTAGAAAGTTGCAAAAAATCAAAAGAAAGTAGCAGAAATCAGATTTCAAGAGGAGAGAAGAAGAAGAAGAAGAAGGTGGCAACTAGGGTTCAGAGAGAAAGATTATCAAACATAACCTTCTCTCTTACACCCCTAATTCCATTTCATTAAGTTAAACTTTAATAACTTACAGAGAGGCCCCTAGTTGGGCAGAAAATTAAGAAACATAACACAAGAAAGAATAAGGCCCAGATTAAGGCTCATTACAACAAAGAACATAAAAAATAAAGAAGGATAAGCAGCCTATGGGCCATTCGGCCCATCTTCTCTACACTCCCCCTCAAGCTGAACATAAATGTCAATCATGCCAAGCTTGCTAGTATCATGTTGAAGTTTAGCCTTGGGAATGCCCTTGGTGAGGAAATCAGCTAACTGTCCTTCAGAGGTGATGAACGGTAGACACACTTCTCCAGAAGCCACTCTTTCTCGAATGAAGTGTCTGTCAACTTCAATATGCTTAGTTCTGTCATGTTGCACTATGTTGTGAGCAATGTTGATGGCGGCCTGATTATTACAGTATAGCATCATTGGCTTATAATGCTCAATACCCAATTCCTCCATCAAGGATCTAAGCCAGGTAGTTTAGAAACTCCATGAGCCATGGCTTTGTATTCTGCTTCGGCTGAAGATCGAGCAACAACTGATTGTCTCTTACTTCTCCAAGAGACAATATTACCTGCCACTAAGCTACAGTACCCAAAGGTAGATCTTTTGCCATCAATGTTTCCGACCCAATCAGCATCTGTGTAGGCTTCAAGTTTCATATGGCCATGCTTAGCAAATAGAATCCCCTTTCCAAGGGAGCCCTTCAAATAACACAGAATCCGCTCTGCTGGTGCCATGTGAGTATCCTTGGGAGCATGCATGAACTGACTAATGCAACTGACAGCATATGCAATGTCTGGCCAAGTCATACATAGATAGAGAAGTTTTCCAAGTAGTTTCTGGAACACTCCCTTATCTTTTAACAATATTCCATCTGAAGCAGAGAGTTTATGGCTCATATCGATAGGAGTACCAACTGGTCTAGCACCCATCTTCCCTGTTTCAAAGAGCAAATCAAGAACATACTTTCTCTAAGAGATAATGATCCCATCCTTGGATCTAGCAACTTCTATGCCAAGAAAGTATCTCAATTCCCCCAAATCTTTGATCTCAAACTCTGTATTAAGGAAATAATTGAGATCATTAATCCCTGATACATCATTACCAGTCACAACAATATCATCAACATACACAATCAGGTAAACGACCAAGGATCCTCTCCTCTTCACAAAGAGGGTATGATCAGATTGTGTCTGTACATAGCCAAAGTTAACAAGGGCATCCCTAAACCTTTCAAATCATGCTCTAGGGAATTGTTTAAGTCCATAAAGAGATTTCTTCAGCCTATAGACCTTTCCTTTCATATTTATTTCATACATCCCTGGAGGAAGACATATAGACCTCCTCATGTAACCCTCCATATAAGAAAGGTGTTTGGAAATGCAATGTGCAGTACACTTCCTTTTTCCTTTCCTAATAGCAATGGTGGGATATCAAGGTCTAAGAAGGATGGCTCCAAAGGGGCTGTAACAATACATGTTGTCTCTTCTGTAACTGAAAGTGCATGAGGCTCATGTGTTGTAGGGGAAACAATCTGCTCATTTCTGGTTCTCTGTCGTTGGTACAACCTGGGATAGGAAGGGTCTCAGCAAAAGACTCAACTGGGACACAAAGGGGAAGAGCAAACAACTGTGACAAATTCTCCCCCTTGGGCAATGTCTCTCCTGAGAAGAACCATAAAAGGAAAAAAGCTCATCAAAGGTGACATCCTTTGAGACATACCGAGTGCCAATCTTTGGATCAAAACAATAGTAACCCTTCTATGTGGGGGAATAACCAAGGAAGATACACTTGTGGGCTTTTGGTTCAAATTTATGTTTTTGGACACGGGATATGTACATAACAAGTGCAGCCAAAGACACGAAGAGGAATAGAAAAAATATCATTGTCCGGATGAAGAAGACTGAAAGGAGACTTAAACCCCAAAACCCTGTCAAATAGAATACTTCTTGCAACTTCAACAATATGTTTATTTTCTCTTTCAGCAACCTCATTCTATTTTGGGGTCCTAACGTAGGAGCTTTGGTGAATAACCCCCTAATTAGTGAGATAGCAGGTCAGGTTTTTCTCAAAAATATTCTTTTCTATTGTCGGATCTAAAAATTTTAATTCTGGTATCAAATTGGGTTAGGACAAATTCATGTTATTGCCTCACAAATCTGGGAACTTCATCACGAGACTTCATAAAAAAAATCCAAGTGAACCGAGAAAAGTTATCAATGAACAAGATAAAATATTTGTAGCCACCCATAGAAGCTAAGTGGTAAGGCCCCCACACATCAGAGTGCACAATATAAAAATGAGAAGATCTTTAACTACTCAGAGGATAACTGTTTCTACAATGTTTTGACAGTTCACACGACTCACAATGAAGACTGGACAAACTAATTCCCTTAAACAGTTCTAGGAATAAATGACTTTAGAAAGAAAAAGAAAGATGACCCAAACAAAGATGACATAACATGACTCGACTGATGAACTCTATAGACTCAAAAGCAGCTTTTCCAGGTTGTTCATGACACTGTCCAGGAGTATCCAGCAAATATACTCCATTCGCCTCATGGCCACTCCCAATCACCTTCTGAGAGTTCAGATCCTGAAAAACACAGTAGGAAGGAAAGAAAGCTATATAGCAGTTTAATGACTTAGTTAGGCTACTTACAGATAACAAGTTTGTATTTAGCCTAGGTATATGAAAAGCAAAAGGAAGAACCAAGGAATTTGTAGCCTTGATGGTTCCCTTGTCGGAGATAGGGGCAAGAGAGCCATCGGCTAGGGTGATTTTGTCACATCCAGGAAGTAAATCATATAAAACAAACAAAGTTGAAAGGCTGGTCATATGATCAGAAGCACCAGAATTAATAATCCAATGGATCTTACGATTACTTGAAATGGTTGCATGATTGGCAAAAGCCCGTATACCTGAATGAGCAAATGCAGAAGATGTTGAATTTCCTGGAGGATTGGAAGAAGAGGCCACACCCTCTAGGTGACTGATCATCCTCCCAAACTTCTCATATTCTGCCTTCATAGCTGCTAACTGCTCACTAGCCGTCATCTCTTTAGTTTGGTATCTGTCACTATTTGGACCAGCAACAACATTGGCACTCTCTGCCTTCATATTATCAGACTTCTTTTGAAACCGAAGAGGAAGAAGCTCAGGATGCAATTTCCAACACTTGTCTTTAGTGTGTTTTAGCTTTTTACAGTACTCACAGATAATCTCTTTCTTCCCTGAGCTACTTGGAGTCCCTGCAACTCCCGTGGGTTTCACTCCCATATTAGCAAAGTGATCATTTAGACCAGCCCCTTGGACCTAGATAAGTCTTCTGCTTTCTTCACTACTTAGCAAGGCATAGGCTTGAGACAGTGAAACACCACCCTTGGATAAAATATTTTGCTTTGTGATGTCATACTCTAGATTCAGCCCTGTCAAGAACTCAAACACCCTATTTCTCTCAACTAGTTTCCTTTAGGTCTCAGCATCATTAGTGGTGTCCTAGGCTATAACTTCTATCAAATCTATTTCTTGCCATAAAAACTTCAGTGTTGAGAAGTATGCAGCTAATGGTTTCTCCCCCTGTCTCAAATTCTTCACATCACTTCTCAACTTGTAAACCCTAGCCACATTTAATTTATGGGAATAGGTTTCAGCAACACTATCCCAAATTCCCTTTGTTGAATTCATCCACAAATAGTGCTGATTAATCTGTGGTTGCATTGAGTTCACAAGCTATCCTATAACAGTATAATTTTCTTGCATCCACTTTTCATATGATGGATCATCTTCCAGAGGAGCCTTTTTGCTCTCGGAGATAAAACCCCATTTGCCTCTACTACAGATAAGAATTTTTACTAATTGTGACCAAGTCAGATAATTAGTTCCAGTCACAGCTAGTAAAGAGTCTACAGAGGCTCCCGGAACCTGTCCGGATTCAGCAACATGATTGTTTTCAAATTCTGAAGAGTTCATCTTCTTAAATACTTCGAAATGACTTCTAACAACTTCGAACAACAACAAATGAAAACATAACAAAAAATGTGTTGTGAGCCAACCTCTAGGTAGTCGTATCAGCAACCTGCGTCACACCCGGAAGCTGGGAGAAACAAAGAAAACTCAGTCCCTCCTTGTAGACTTCACAGAACACTAATCCACTTGATTCGATCTTCAAGATGAAGGATGAAAAGCCTTCAATCACTGAGCGCCCAAGTCAAACTCCCTGTGGGGCCCGCAATCAACCTTCTCCAAAAAATTAGGATTTCGAGCAATACACTTGAATCTGTCAAGAGGACGACAAAATCAGTCCCTTCTCTCTAGAAACCACTAACAACTAGGTTGAAATAGGTTTCTTTAACTATTCATACGATTCAGTTCTCCATACACATTGTGTATGGGAAAAAAGGGGTGAAAAGAGGGAAAAATGAGTCTGCTCTGATACCAAGAAGAAAAATAGCCTTTTGAAAAGAAATGACTGTTTAGAAAGTTGCAAAAATTCAAAAGAAAATAGCAGAAATCAGATTTCAAGAGGAGAGAAGAAGAAGAAGAAAGTGGGGGTAACTAGGGTTCAGAGAGAGAGATTTTCGAACATAACCTTCTCTCTTACACCCCTAATTCAATTTCATTAAGTTAAACTTTAATAATTTACAGAGAGGCCCCTAATTGGGCAGAAAATTAAGAAACATAACACAAGAAAGAATAAGGCCCAAATTAAGGCCCATTACAGCAAAGAACATAAAAAATAAAGAAGGATAAGCAGCCTATGGGCCATTCGGCCCATCTTCTCTACAAGGTTTATGTGCCTTTTATTCGATTTAGAATGTGGATTTACATGTTCTTGTAAATCAAGTTTTTTTTTTTATTTTGTTTTATTTCAAAATCATGCTTCATTGACTAGCCGACCAACTAGTTAGTTGAAGGCCAAACGCATTGCATCGCTAACTAGTTGGTTGATATTCATAATAGCATCAACTAGTGAGTTATGACTAGTCAACTTAGTCAACCACAATCATTTTAAAGATTCATTTGTTTACTTGTATCTCTAATTATTTGAAATAATATATAATATATTTGCATTTTTGTTTACATTCATGTTGTGGCTTTAAATATTTATGATGGAATATGATTAGATGATCTGACGATGGTAAATAAAACTGGAAAAAAAAAAAACATAAAATTAAAAAGAGTAATGAAGGAGTTCTTATTAAAATTTCTTCCAATCACTTGTGTGTTGGTATGGAGTTGCTACAAGTGAAGGGCACATCTAATAGTCAACATCAAGATCGCACTCTCTGGAAAATGAAGCTTGTGTTTTCGTACCCTAGCATGTCCAAACTAACTTTTTACAAAAAAAAAAAAAAAATTGTAAACTAACTGTTCAATATCATTCTTTTCTTGAATAGTTGTAGTCTACATTAACTTATTTATGAGATTGCATAAATATCTTAAATATAGAAATTATCTTTTTATCATCAACTAGTCATTGCTTAACCAAATTGATAACACTACTCTGCCCTTGCACCTTGTACTTCAGGTGTTTGGAAGCCTTTGCACTAATTTCTTTTTCCGCAAAAGAGAAAATAATATTATACTTATATAGATGCAATTTACAACACCAAGCATGACTATGGCTAAAAAAGTATTCCCTGAGCCAGGCTGGCAGGGTATCTTTAAAAACAATCCCTGACGTCCATTCTTATTTGCTATAGTATGAGCTAGAATACTTTTGCTTATGGGGTGTAATCCCCATATCCATTGTTAAATTATCATTGCATAAGAATCATGGATATCAAATCTGTGAAGTTGAAACTGGACCTCATGTCGCTTTACCTTAGGTGCCCACCTGCGTACGAAATAAGGAGGAAGTTCTTCCATATTATCATTGAAACCATATCCATGCAAGTTCTGCAACAACATAATTCAATACAGGGAGTTGGTCTCAAAGCATTTTTGGCAACAAAAGGTTAAGAGAAAACTGATAGACCAATACATAATGTAGATACATTAAACGCCATACCATTTTCCTAACAAAAAAAACAAGATCATCATCTTGACGCCCCCTTGATTCCCGACTACGAATAAAATACAAGTCCAAGAAATCATGCCAAAAGCCAGCATCCATTTCAATATCTGTACCATCGTCTTCATCAACTGACGTTTTTCCTAACAAGTTTGAGTGCTTCCTCACCATGCTCAATAATTCATACCTGCCAAACGAACGGTTTGGTAAAAGAAAGAACAACACTACCAAGATTTGCCTATGTGCAGAATTTTCCTGGTTGAAAAGTTTCGAATGCAAATTTGTCCGCCAACAGTACGAAGGAAAGATAACGAGATAGTCAACCAGCAATAATATATATATCTTACAACCATCAAAGATAACAAATCATAATTTTGCTACTAGCATGCACACAATTGCGGGCATATACAACAATAGAACAAATCCGTCAGTACTGCGGCAAATTAACTCTTCAAGTCAGTAAGCTCTAGAAATATATCATATAGATAAAGCCAAGAACAAAATTAAAGGTTTCATGATTAGAGAACAGAAAAAAGGTTGATATTTTATACCTAGAAGGGGTTTCTCCCCCATCACCAAGCATTTTGTTTTCCCCGGTTCGATGGATGAATCTCGCGATCGAAATCGATCTCTGCGTCTTCAAAGATTGTCTAGGGTTAGCTTTACCTCCGTTAAAGGGAAAATTAGCGTTTAAAAACCTGCAAAATTGGAGAACATGACAGACGTCCAGATTGCTAAACTGCCACCAGTGTTTGATTTCAATCAAGCAAAGTATTAACTCTTTTTTCCTCGGGTAAAGGAGTGAGGACGAAATTTTGGAACACCAGTAGGGAAGTTATTAGTTAGAAAAGGACTTCGGTGTTATGATAGACAAAACGTTAGAGTTCGGATCTGCTCCTCACAAGGGGGCGCCTCAAACCGTCCGCACAACGGTCGGTTGCACCACGCGTGACGCGTCCCCAGATATGTGTAGAAGTAAAAGCTGAATTACAGACTTGGAACTGGCCTCTATATGCTCCGGTTCGAACTAGAAAGCACTACATTCATTCGAACTAGGTTGGAGGAAGAAAAATACCTAAAACTGGCCGTTGTCTCCCATGATAGTAATTTCCTGGCAATGGTCGTCGGTGGGAGTGTTCTGCAACTGAAAAGAGAAAAACAAAGAACCCTAGCATGAGAAACAAATTTCTCAACAACCTTTTCTTCTTAAGAGATTTTGGGAGCGATTTACCTGGATTTGAGTCGCCACTATCTATTCTCACCGATGAGATTAATCCCCGCCAGAGAGATAAGAGATTTGGATCCTGACCCGAAGAGAAAAGAAGGTTTATGTTTTATTAAGAAAAAAAAGCAAATAAGGATGAGAGGTTTGGGCAGGAAAAAAAAAAGAAGAATAATCAGAGTCTCGTCTTATCGGTGACCACCGGAGATGTGATTGCAACCGGTGGAGAGAGGGAACTTAAGGCTTCGGTCCTGGGCCTCCTGGCCTGAGAAGAATAGATGCAGAGGTGAATGTTTTGAACGCGTGGCACAACCATCCATTGTGAGGACAGTGTGAGGCGCCCCTCGTCATGTGCATATCCGGACTCAAAACGTTCATACGATGCCCCACCTTATCGTCACTTCATCCATTTCAACATGGGGCCGCAGCAATCCGTCAAGGACAGTGATTCACGGTTCTACAAGTCTACGCCAATAGGAGTAGCTGATTTTTCTCTAATTTTTTAGATAAATAAAAACATGTTTTAGGTTCAGCAATCAGCACTCGCATAAAAGTACAAATACAAAGGAATGGCAACAAGGGGCGGGTTGGGGGCGGGGATCAAATTCCCTATCCCCAACCCTGATTTTGAAATTAAATCCCATTCCCATTTCTGATCCTTGTCGGGATAAAAGTTGTCCTCTATTCCCGATCCCCGATGGGATGGGTTTCCTGTGGGGATCCGAATCTCTGAAATTTTTTAGATAATAGTATTTTTCTTTAATGAATTTATTTAAAATAAATGAAAATTTTAAATTATAAATAATATTTTAAATATATTTTGAATTATAAAAGTAATATAATAATATATTAATATAAATAATATTTAATATATATATATAATCGGGGTCGAGGTAGGGTAGGGACCTCAATCCCCATCCTCGACCCTGACCCCAATCAGGGATTCCTATTAATCCATGTCCCGCCAAAACAATCCCCAACCCCTTAGGGTTGTGGAAGTTGGGCCCCCATTTGGGATGGGGAAATTTTCCATCCCTACCTAATATATGGCACCCAATTTCATCCCAATTGAGGATCCAATATATATATATGTATGTAAGCAACACTCAACAATTTATTGTATATATATTGCATTTGCATTATATATAGCAGTTTTTATAAATTTGTCCATCTCATAAACTTAAATATCTTAAAAATCGATTTGAAGGCCAAACCGTTTTTGCCTCTAGGTTGTGAACTTATTCAACCATTTGGGCCCAATGGATTAGGCCATGTCATGTCAGTAAATGTATGTATGTATGTATATCATAAATAAAAAATATATAATCCTTTTATAGATATAATATAGTATATACTATTTTATATTTAATTTGTATTTTTATTCATTTTTTATTTTTTATTTGTAAAAAATTATAAAAATTGTAATTTTAGGCCCAAAAAGGGGGTTTTCGCAAATTTAGTGGGGCAATGTGCCTATGTCACATTGGGATGCATAGATCTTTGAAAGTTACCCAGAAAAGATCATCCCAATTAGACATCGAAGCACAAAGTTATGGCCTCCATAAGTTTGCATACACATTTGGTGTGCAACTTAAGACTTGGTCACTAGGTCAAATAGGTTAACGCTCCAATTGCTGAGGTCAAATAGTTTTGACCAAATGGCAGGTTTTATTAAAACCAAACTCGAAATCATGACCATGTGATGGTTTAAACGGTTCAAACGAACAGGTCAATATTAGGTTGAAAACACTACATAAAGTAGGCCTTTTGACTTGTGACTAATGATAAGGGTTGGTGATCCTAATCATTCTTTTGAGCCCAGGTCAACTAAAAGCATAAGCGCGTCGCTAACATGCCAAGAATGAGCATTCAAATCAATGTGGATTGGATATCACTCGTACTTTAATTGGTTTTACCCGTGACAGGCCAATTTGGATTTAGCTTGGCTCCCTAGATATCAATCGTATTGGCTTTAGATGTAACCAAATATTTGAATATAATTGGCAGGTTGAATCAGGTTCAGCTAGAACATGATTACTTTATAATTTCTAAAAATGTAAAAATCAAATGCTGGAATACAGCCAAACACTATATTTATTGAACTAAGGCTTGTTTGTTTGGTGATAAATTACTTATTTGGGTAAATGCAATTACCTAAATACGTATTGTACAGTTAAGTGTTATCCAGCGGCTAAATACATTTATTTGTATTATCTTTTAAAAATTATTAATTGGATAAGTGAGAATTTTATAAAAGACACCTAGTTTTTATATGATGGCAAGGGCATTTTAATTCTACATAATTTGGCCAAATTTCCCCTCTATGGGTCATCTATGAGGAAAATAAAACTTTCACCAGTAAGTTGCCTAAACAATTATATAGGAGAAAGTTTTGCTTCCATAAATTAAGCATTTACTAGTAAAAGAACATGAAAAAATTGATCAATGTCCTCCAAACTTATCACTAAATGAACGGGGGCTAAAAGAATTCAGTTGAATTGGCCAAACCGTGAACCAGAGCCCTTTCCGATTTGATGTATCTAGCTTGGTTTTCAAAACATGAGTTGAAACTATGCCTAGTTCATATGTATTATCATGTACTTTTGATGGCCCACCTCACGTTTAAGAATTGTTTTTTTCCAAAATCCAAATTTCCAATGGCTACTGACTAAGACAGGATGTGTACAAATCATCTTGTAAACTTGCATGGTGAAAACCGAGCCTGGATCTCCTCCTAACAAAAATAAAACTGCCCCAACATGATATGTGTCTACGCGTCTCATGCATGCTGGTCCCAATCTTACGGTTAGATGTACAAACATAGATCATGTTGGAATCGTGTTAAGATCTTCTTTTGTAGAGAGGAGATCCCAACTCATGAAAAGCAGCTTCTAAGTGCAATTTTGGCATATGTTGAAGTACCCTGAATTTAGTTCAAACATGATTGGGTTCAACCAAAGTATTATGGGTAACCTAAACAACTAAGTTTTTAAAGGATGAACTTGTAAAATCAAATCTAGTTGGGTTGGGCAACATGTCACATGCAGGAATTCAAGGGGAAATTTTGATTGATTAGTTATGTAACTAGATATTGCCTTTTTGAAATAGTCAAATAGATTAAAATTGTGGTAGAAGACTGATGAAGGATGATTTGACCCAACCTATAAAACGGTGACACATAGACGCTGACTTAGCATGAGCGATGGCCTAGCGTTGAAGCCCGGAGCGACCAAATGATGGGCCCACGAAGCAGTCTGCTACGTTATAGCTCACGAGGGGAGGAGTCCGCCGCGAGGCAAACTTCGGATTCCCCATGCTATCTTTGAAGAGATACTCCGAAGCAATTGTAGCTCACGAGCTACAATTATTAGTTCGCCTGAGCTCCCTAGCAGACAAGTCATTCCAATGACCAATTCCACTAAGGGTAATCCTGGAGTGTTTCAAGCTCGTCACAAAATAGCTCGTGAACGTGCCACACTAGCGCTCTCCAGGAAGCTTCTGACTGACGGACCGTACCGGTCAGACTGCGCCATATCCTCTACTGACGGCACAGTCCCAGTCCTTTCGACAGTTTGCGTCCACATCTCTCAGCAAGCAAAGGCATGTCTGCCACTTTGGAAACGTGTCACTCACCCAGGTGAGGCGTACGCCACAATGGCCACCTGTGCAACCCTGGCAGGTAACGGCTGTGGCAGGAGCCCAGTGGCGGTTATGCTCGACCTAATGTGAGTGTCCCTGTAAAAGCCCTCAAGGCAGAAGAGAAACGTCTTCTTGAATCTTTGACCCCGTGAACATAGTGGTAACACGCTATTCTCACTCTTAGCCCTTCGTCTTTCTCTCGCTTCTACCGAGTACTAACTTAAGCATCGGAGTGTCCTCGCCGGGTAGCCCCCCAAGGGGTTCTTCTTATTCTTCCTTGTCTCAAGTGTCTTCGAGGAGCCTCACGAGTGCCAGCTAGGAGTGGCCGGATTGCGCTACATCAAGGACTATGCCAATTAACAGGTGACATGAAATTGTAGGCGAGTAATAGGCAAGTTCTTCCATACATTCAAGACACAACATTCATAAAGTTCTCAAAAATAAAAATAAAAAAATAAAAAAGCGCAAATCTATACTACTTGTAAAAGTGTGTATTAGTCTTATTTTTTGGAATTTTAGTTGGACAAAGTTTACCCTTTGATCTTGAGCTACCTTGGGGGCAAATTTGTATAGTAATCCAAATGAACAACATTTATGAATAGAAAATTTAAGACCCCACCTATACTAATATCAAATGTGTGAATGAGTGGAATTTTATGTTTGACTAAAATACCAAATTTTTTTTATTTGGTTCCCCGTTCATTATAAGGACACAAATGTCATTTGAACAACCACTTTTCTCCTTATTTAAATCCTTCTCATGAAGTCTTATATTTAAGATATATAACTCCTAGTTATTCAAGTAAATGAAGGAAAAACATATCTTAGATGGGCTAGCTCCTTTCCCTACCTATTTTCGCCACATGGGAGATAGATATGGTCTATTTGATTAATCTTTCAAACAGGGAACTTTTATCTCCAAATCCTCTATTAGCTAGTGAGGAGATGATCCACTATTGCTTAATTGTATCATGCCAATTCATTTAAGGTGATATTCATCAAAATTCACAAAATGTTTTGATCAAGGGTGCTGAATAAAAACTACAAAACCAACCTGAACCAAAAATCCAATTAAATGAACCAACCGGTATATATATATATTAATATACATATATATTACATTTAAACTTATATGCATTATTTATACATATATTATATATTTATTTATAATATAGTCTATAAATATAAAAAAAAAATTGAATTGATGGACCAATTGATCATTTGGTTTCGGTTCACAATTTTTTAAGAACTGACAGTACCAATTTGGTTTCCAAAAATAGCCCATAGTTCGGCTTGCATCATCTCAGGCTATGTTTGGTTCAATTCTCATTCTTTCTCATTCTTATCCAAGATGAAATTCTAAAATGGAAAAGAATGGATAAAAATAGGCAGAATGAGAAAATATTGCTATGAACCAAATACTTTTTTCCTAAAAATGAATTCTTTTCGAACTCACAAGTGTCCTAGGTCTCCAATAGTCAATGTTTACCAGTTGACATAAATGTTTTGTAAAATTACTTTCGTAAAAGTACTTTTATAAAAGTACTTTATTAAAAGTGCTTTTGTAAAAGTACTTCTATAAAAGTGCTTCCATAAAAGAGCTTTCATAAAAGTGTTTTTCTAATAGTAGTTTTATAAAAGTGCTTTCGTAAAAGTGCTTTTATAAAAGTACCTTCGTAAAAGTGGTTCCATAAAACAGGTTTTATAAAAGTGTTTTTGTAAAAGTTCTTTATTTACAAAAGCACTTTTATAAAAGAACTTTTGTAAACGTGCTTTTATAAAAGTACTTTCGTAAAAGTGCTTCCATAAAAGTGCTTTAGTAACGTACTTTTGTGAAAGTACTAATATAAAAGTGCTTTTGTAAAAGTACTTCCATAAAAGTGCTTTTATGAAAGTACTTTCATAAAATTACTTCCATTCCATAAAAGTGCTTTTATAAAAGTACTTTCATAAAAGTGCTTTCATGTAAAAATACTTTTACAAAAGTGTTTTCATAAAAGTATTTTTGCAAAAGTGCTTTCACAAAAGTAAACATATATGGCAATAGTTTTGTAAGCAAAGTTTCCTCAAAGAATGAAATGAGCAAGATGGGGCATGATTATTTTTCATGCTGCAAGTTACTTAATTTTTGTGCCATGGAGCTAATTTTTCATTCTAAAAAGAATGTGGCCATTGACAAGAATTTTGTAACCAAACACTCTAATGTTATTCATTATTGTCTAAAATGAGCAAGAATTAAAAGAATGAGGCCTAGAGCATTGAACCAAACATGGCCTCAGTATTAGTGGTTATTTCTTTACCCACTAGCAACTAAAGAAGTGGCATGATATCATTAGGCCAAGAAAGGATATTCTCCTCACCAGACATTAGAAGATTTGGGTTAGGGGATTTTTTGAATCAGCCATCCCCACTATCAATGAGTTGGAACTTTTATGAAGATATAGGCTTTGTAGATTTCCATTTTTTTTTTCATTTAAAAATTGCATCTCCTTTTTTCACTCATAATCCATTGAAAAAAGCAAGTACGCAAGATCAAATCCATGTAATTGCAAGTTTTCCATGGTAAGGTTATGGACCTCACATGCACCTTGATCTATCCTCACCCCATAAGTCCTATATTTTGTGTTATGTGATACCAAAAAGAAACAAGAGAAAATGTATGATGCAGAAAGGTATGATAATGGAAGAAATCAAAATCATGTATATGGTTTTGAGATTAGTTGCTTGTTTTCAATTCTAACATCAGCAATTCTCAAGCATGCTAGGGGGTGTCATTTACTACCCAAAGCTCTAGATATCCCTCCCCCATGAAAAGAAAAAAATGAAAACTTTCTACATGTCAATCAAATAACCATAGTTGTTAGCCTTCCATTAATAAGATGGATGGAAAATACTTTCATACACATCATGTTATCAAAGATTTTAAGGTCATGTTTGATTCATTGCTTTGGGCCACATTCTTCTAATTCTTGCACATTTTGGGTGAGAATGGGCAAGATTGAATAATATTAGAGCATTTGGTTACAAAATTCTTGCCATGGTCCTCCTCTTCATAATGAAAAATCAACTCATGGCATAAAAATTGAGGTAGTTTGCAACATGAAAAATAATGATGCACCATCTTTCTCATTTTCATTTTTTAAAGAAACTCTATATCAATAATTATAAACCACCAACCTAAGTCTACAAAACCGCCGCCATAGATGTTTACTGGCGGATTACCATGGAAACTTACATTGACAAACATTGACTGCCGACCCCAATAAACATCTATATTGACGGTTTTAGAGACATAGGCCAGTAGTTTATGACCACAGGCACAATATTTTTTTGAATAATGAAAATGAGCAACATAGGACACTTGTTAATTTGAAAAGAATTCATTTTTTAGGAAGAGGTATTTGGTTCATAGCAAAATTTTCTCATCAATCTGTCCATTTTTACACATTATTGTTCATTTTAAAATTTAAACTTAGGAAAGAATATGAATGAATGAGAGTTGAGCCAAGCATGACCTAAATATCCCTTTTGTTATAAACTTGTCATTCTCTTCTTTGTTTTGTCCATCAATAATACAATAGGGCCTTTTTCAGTGTTGAATTGGGTTCAATAGCGACGTTAGAGCACTTCACAAAGGAAATTTTATTCACCACTCTCAGATAAAGGGAGGGCCTCTCATTTATTCTTGGGTTAAGTACTTTGCAATCCAATGCAGAATTCTTAATGACAGCCCCCATTCGAATTTGTAATCAAATTTTTGAAAATCGAATAATTTTCGATTCAATTATGGGCTCTGGCTAGTGCAAGTGCTAGAAAAGAAACATGTAAAGCGACTGCATAAACGAAAAAGGTATTTAATATTTATATTCCTTCTAATATTTTATACATCTGTTGGGCCTGGATTGGATTATATCAGAGTTCTCTTCTTAACAATAATTTAAAGCGATGGCAAATAATATCTTCAAATATCTATATAAGCTTGCAGCAAAAAAAAAAAAAACTATAAGGCAATTGGGGAAGAAAAGTTACTATATCCATAAATAACTAAAAAAAAGCATCCTAATGAATGCACGTTTATCATTGAAGTTACATTCAAATGGCCAAGAATATTATTTTATTAATAGAAGTACGGATACATACGATACAGAATTATGAATTCCAGCCCCTCTCTATTAAACCTCTCCCCTTATAAGCTACATCCTGTCCGTGAATTCACGGTCAGATGCATTCTCCCTGTACTTTGGGGCTATAAAATTCTGATTGGTCATTCTCCCTTTATTAATTAAAACTGTCGGCAACTGTCCACCGGTACAGATCAAGACGCAAGAGTCCATTGCAAAATGACCAGAAGCTTTCTTTCTGATCTGAACTCTAAATCTGTGGCTCAATAAGCTATAGTTATCGATCCCTCAAAATTAAAAAAGCAAAAAACTATTATGGTTTTAAAGCTGGGAGATCTGAACATGAACATGCTTGTTGGTTCGAATTTCAAATTTGCCGATCTGAGGACCAGTCTTGCAGCGACTGTCCCTAGGTCAATAATAGCCTTGGGCTTTTGATTTTAGAATAGTGCAGCTAGCCCAAGATTTCAGGATCTGGTGTTGCTGAACTTCTGTAACCCACGACGCCATCTCGTCCAAGAAACTCCTTAACTTATAGCAACCATGCAGACTTAAATCTGTGAGAACGAAACATCTGACCAACTCACTACGTTCTTTATACTCTGAATTCTTCTTATAACAAAAATTCCAAATTTCTCCAATTTCTCATTCTCAATACTGTTGTCCCTGATAAGGTGAGGAAGAGGAAGAAGAAGCAAGTTTTGATTTGAAGAACATTTTTGGTCTTAGTTTTGTGCAAGATTTTCTCAATGTTTCTGTTCTTTCTTGCTATACTTGTGTTGCGAGTCAAAAAAGAAATGGAAGAAAGAAAAACTTTCTACCCCGAGAAAGAAAATTTTAAGAACCTGTGCAAATGTTAAAACATCATCCCCTGTGCTGAATTTATGAATGAAAACGTATATTGAGATTCAAAGCAAGTAAGCACAAATAAGTTATGGCATCGATCTCTCCATTTAATTCTTTATAACAGCCCATTAATGGCGTCAAAAAAAAATATTACAACCCATTAATAAATAAAAACCGCCATTAATTCCTTTGGAGACTGCTCGTAAATATTGAAGCTACACAGAAAAGATATATATACTGAATTGAGAAACAACACTTACATATTATTGTCCTCCATGAAGTCTCCGGTAAACCTATCTCTCTTCTTTTCCCCTCTCGTTCGCCGGCGGATTCCAGTTCTGCCGTCACGCCGGCAGTTGCCGTCATTGCAAATCAATGGTACATCGTTGGCGTCATCATTGTCACCTTCGGTGGCGATGCGGATGCAGGAACATCGCTCTAGAGATGCAAAAAAGGCAGTAGACACACTGTTGATGAGCCACATAGCCATACCGTCGAGCTTCCCGCACCCCGGGGAGCCATTGCCGGTTGACGACCGGACCCGGGGCTCGACCGGCGACGAGCCCCTTGGATTGAAGAAACTGGTGCAACTCGTAGTAGCCATGAATTGAAAGATCAAAGTTGTAGCCACACAAAAGAGAGTGGTATGAAACTATGAACTACAGACGTTTTGAGTGGTCTCTATATGGTCTCAACTCTTGACAATAACCCCCGCTTTTAATGTCGTTACAGCTATTTGAGTTAAATTCTAAATATGCCCTCGAGTTTCTGGATAATTTACATGTTCGTCCCTCATGACAGGGATGTTAAACATCTTGACCGACTCTTGATTGATGCATGCAGATGCAGTTCAGCGTCTCTTTTTGGGGTTTTATGTTTTGGCTTCTTTTGAACCGTAAAAAGGGTAAGGTAAGTAGCATGCTATTTAATAAGTACAATAAATGTACAAGGAAAAGATGTTCAGAATTATTAAGTTATAATACACGCATGCAGACACATCTGCAACCATTGGATCGGAATCCTCTCAATATATACTTACATTAATGTATAGAATCTACCTCTTAAGGATTGTTCGGTTTGAAGAAAAAGATAGGAAAAAGAAGAGAAAAGTAAGAAAATCTATACAAGGTTTATAAAGTTTTTTTTACCTTTCCTTTTTTTTTCCCTAATTTTTCCTTTAAATCAAACATAGCATTTAAAGAATTATACGGGATGTCTCATGTTTACAACTATACAAGCTATCCTTTGTCCTAGAATCATCAACATGGTAGGTAGGGACCCACTTTTTTTCTTGGTTCATGTGATGCGGCTTTCGCTCCAGTAGTCAAGAGATGCTGAGCTGAACTACTGGATCATGGGTCATTATTAATACAATGTCAATGTGGTGGACCTGTAATAGAAAAAACCCTCGGTGCTTGGATTATTTAATGTGAATATACTTTTATTTTATTAGCAAAAATATAGATTAGAGTTAATAGTAATTATAATTAGATATAGTAATGATGGAGATGGAGGAAATAATGGAGCCTTGAGTGGAGGAGAATGACAATTGAGAATAATATACCACCCTATAGAATGATGAGACCCAGAGGTGAAAGTGGTTGCCATCATATGGGACTGCCCACTTGACTACTGATAAGTGATAATCCATTCCCTTACTCCATGTCTCCGTGTCCTCTTCAAACCCCACCTGCACTTGTAAAATTAATTCGAACCTTGAGAAAGAGAGAGAGATATGCTTTTTATCTTTCTTTTGTTTGTTTGTTTGTTTTTTTTTTCACCCAGCGTAAAAATGGCTTTAGTATAAAGTAAGGAAAAGATGGATTCAACATTCAACCATGCCCACTCTGTCTCATGTATAGACGGTGACTTTGTCTGGCTTGTATGTCCTTTGTTGGGTTCTTCCTCATCTGAAGTCCAAAAATATATAAAGGCGATAAAAGCAGAGATATTTAATAATTTTAATTACTATGGCCAGATTTTAGAGGGTGTCAATTTTCATGGCTGTGGCTATGGGTAAGATTAAACTGGGAGAGGAAAGAAGCTGGGCAACTAAAAGCAAAAATTTTGCTTTTATACTTCACCACTCCTCCTGGGTTTGCCTTCCCCTCTCACCCTCTGTTGATTGGAGCCATAAGCAATTCACCACGGAAAGAAGAGAAAGAGCATTGGAAGCAATGACAATTCATCTTTCTCTCGGCTTTTCTCGGCTTTTACCTCTTTCTCCAGTACCTTTTACCATCTTAGAGAAAAGTCTGAAAAGAGTAATTCAACATACTGTGATGAAATAGTAGTTATGCAACCATATATATATATATATATATATATATATGCGAGAATAAAGCTGAAAGTATCAACAGATACATTCAGTAGATGCACTATATCTGGGTTTCTTCAATTCTCTCAATATTCTATAGAGGCAAGAGAGGAGGTTGTCATGAGTCATGACTCATGACCTATATAAAGATGATTTTGCTCTTGGGATTACCGTCATATATATATATATATATATATATATATATATATTGTATCATATTTATCATCAATTTGCAGTTCATTTTATGAGCTTTTGTCCCCCCTTCCCCCACCCCCGTCGCTCTCTTCATAGTTCAATGTTCACTTTCTGGTTACTATTTTCTATAAGAATATCTACCATCCTTTATTTCCCGGTACTGATAGAACCATAAAGGCATAAACCATGGAGAGCTAGATACAATATAGTAGCTGTTGAATCATATATAATTATGCCTTCGGTGCATGCGCTGATTTTGAATCTGGTCACACAAGTTTGAAAGTTTCAGGGGATATCTCTGCTCTGCATCATTTAAGTGCAGGTTGGAATGATCAATTACAGCACCACCCATGACCCATGGCCATGGACAACTGTATTTACTACCTTGCAAACACTGGTTTGTACTTTATACTGTTATGTTTATTTAATACCTTAAACCCTTTTTCAAGTGCAGGTTAATTGGAATCCGATCATCAGTACAAAGTGTCACGTGAAGATTGACCATAGGAAGAGAAGGACGTTTCAATTACTGGTTCGCAAACCTAGTAACCTGTATAATTCTTTTTGCAGGGATCAAGGAAAAATAGGGCTACAAATTTGCAATTGGGAATTTGGGACCAAATAAAATACACAGAGGTGAGGTTCTATCAGCCATATAAGCGACAACGAGGACATTTGTATCTATATTTGGTTGCAGCCAGAAGAGTAAACGGTGTGGTCACTGTCAAGTTGGTGTGGGAGAAAGCATAGGTACTCCATTTCCATTCAGTACACATGGTGAAAATGGGTCTGGCATATATTCAAGGATCACGACAAAATTGCAGTCCACGCGTGAAAGGCTTTGAAGAGGAGGGGAGAGAATACCTCCTCCTAACAGTAACAGGTTACAATTTTACACAGATCAGCACAGGGGATTTGGTTTCTGAAGTTTGGAAAACGTTGTTTTCATACTGTTGCCATGTGAGGAGATCCCTCTTAACAGCTAAATTTTCCCCCATTTTCTTGGTTTACTGAAGTCAATTCGATAAATGGGGATCTGGGCGCTGAAGCCGAAAGGTTTACTGATCTTTTCCTATTGGTTGAACGATTAAATAACTCCATTAGTTAACTTCTGTTTCGTTTCTCGTTTTTTCTTTCTTTTTACTATTTTTTTTTTCTCTTTTATTGTTCTGTAATGTACTATTAGACAATAGTGCATGAGACGTCAATTTCGTATCAGTCCTATTGTAAGATCTTGTCCCGTCGGAGGACGCAAGGAAAGAGATTTGGCGGAATGAGTGAAGAGGATTCCAAGCCTATTCACAATTTTTACATGATCGAACAAAGAGCTTATAATTGTCATGGAACTATTCAGATTTCAGACATCCTCCATGTTTAGTCTCTGACTCTGACCAACCCCGTACCGCCGGCTTCGTTCAGCTCTATCAACTTTGTGAATTCAATTCAATTCCTTCATCATGAGAAAAAGAAAAAAAGCAAACGAGGTAGTTTCGAAAATAAATTAGAACGTAATTAACCAATGGTAGTTTAATTGTATGTCTACTCTTGGCTCTTGCAATTGATTTTCCCCACCTTGTGACTCACGGGTACAGGCGTACAGCCATGGAGTGGAGTTTCTTCCAGAGGCGGAAAATTTCGAATGCCAACTGGGCCAAGAGTTTATGCCCATGGACCTTACGCCCACTTTCTTGTGCGAGAAACATATTGAAACCATCCTAGTTCCTTTAATCCAGTGGCCTAATAGTTGAATCCTCTCAAATATTAATTCTTTTCATTTTTTGGGCTGCACCTAAAACATTTTAATTCGGCGTCCATGAGAATTCTTGAAGCCATCCTATATCCGTTAACCTATTTAGAGCCCGTTTGGGAGGGTTTCTCCGTTAGAGGTGAGTTATATTGATTGAACTACGGTCGTTGAGCACCTGTGTTCCGGACAATTTACTTGGAGTAGTTTTAACTTATAGTCGCGTTTCTTGCATTCAGAACCAGAATGCTAACATTGACTTTCCGAATTTTCATAAAACACAACTTATATGAATTTCATGCCGGGTTTAGCTTAAAACGCAAGAAGCTGCATCCTGCATCCCAGAAGGCCTCGCAAACGGGCACTTATTATATAGATCTGTAGCCTAAGTTCTTTTTCTTGTAGTGTTTATCACAATATTCATTGAAGCCCAGTCATAACCTCTGGGATTCCTGTCTCCTGGTTCCATTTGCTCATTCATCTCCCACGCTCTATAATGTTAAGTTACGTAATGGCTTAGGTGCAGAGGGAGAAGGCTCGATCCCAGCAAGCGACTTGGGTTGGCAATAGGGCTGCAACTTGGACTGGGTTAAATCCAGCCCGTGGGTTGGGTTGAATTTTGAGTTAGGGTTAGGTTTTATAAAATTATAAATATGAATTTGATTTAAGTTTGGGTTGGGTTGAATGCTTTGACCAACCTGATCCAATCTAACCTGATTTAACTTTATATTTGTATGTATAAATATTATATAAATATGTAGTTATGTATCATGTACGAAAATACTTATATGTAACTATATATATATAAATGCATATATTTATATATTTATGTATTTTTTCACTATATGTATGTATATTGAATGTCCAAAATTTTAAGTTTAAAGACAGTTTTTTAAACATGATAACTATGCTTTTTTACACATCATAGTGCTGATATTGATTTAACATGAACACTAACCCAACCCAATTTGAAAACTTTGGATTGGATTAGGGTTGACCTCAACCTGACTTAACATAGCCTGACTTGCACCCCTAGTTGGAAGGGTTGGGACTTTAGCCCACAACCTAGTAGCAAGAGAGAGAGAGAGAGGCCCAACAACCTAAGCAGACCCGCTACAAGCTGAGCCTAAACCCTGTTTGCTGATTTTTATTTTTCTTTTCCAAACCTAATCACATGTAGAGCTGAACGAACTAGGTCAGGTTGGAGGAAGTTACATAGAATGTTTTTAGAAGTCAATAAAATATGTAAAACAAAAATTCAACGAACCTAAAAGCTTATAGTGACAATTTGAAACTAAACCATAAACAAAATATTTAATCTTTTTAACGTATTGTGTTAAATATTAGTACACGTTCAGCTCAGATTGGACCAAACTTGCCAAGTCTCAACGGATATTTAGAGCCAAGTCCATATTCAAGCCCAAACCTTCTCAACTCTTAGAGTGGGGTGAGGTGGGCTGGTCCAACCCAAATAGCAAGCTTAATTCAAAGGTTAAGTGTTAGTCCTTAGTCATGCCGGACAGTAGTAGGATATAAAAGTAGGAGCTTCCAATGCCTAACGCTACTTAAAATCCAAGAAGTGGTATCGTTTAGAGCAAATGTGGATGCAGAAGTTAAAAATAGTCAACCCAAAGGGGCCCCCATTTGACGAGTGGCCAGGATCCATCTGGCTAAAATAAGAAAAGATAGAAAAGAATTCGACCTGATTTATTTAGACCTTTCCTCTTTCTTATTTGAGCATCAACAAGAGGATCGTAAAAAACATGCCTAAAGACAAACAAATAAGAAGTAGAAATATATTTATTTATAAGATCGGGAATCTCAACTTGCCATCAACTCGACAGCGTCAAGAATCATCTCCAATATTACAACATCAAGAAAAAATGGGCCATATATATTAGATTGGACTGGATCTGGTCCGTCTGTAATAATTTTTGAGGTCCAACTTACTTTCTGTGACACTTTAGTTTTATCATTAGGTTTTGTAGCTTGATTGGAGGCTGGAACTCGGCTGTGGAGTGTGGACTTAATTTTGGGCCTATGGGTCTGAAATCATGGGGCCCATCGTTGAAGTTGGAGCTTTATATCATTACATTACGGTCATTACCACTTACCAGAATTTTTGCTGCCTGTTTTTTTCCTTTTTTTTTTTTTTAATGAAAACACAGATTAGTGGCACTACGCTGCACATGCAATATACAGGAAACTTATATTGGTTTGTGAAGAACGAAACTTATCCAATTATCTTTATTAAAATTTAGGTTGGGTTATTGGGCTTGGGTTGGAAAAGAGAGAATATTTGCCAATGGTTTGAACTTTTGAATTAATATTGGATTTTAAAACAATCTTTATATAGCTATAACGTTAGATACATGTTGGAAACAGTTAAAAATCTGAAATTTCAATAAACTATTAATTAAGGAGAAAGCTTGTTTGCAGGTTCATTTCCTCTTCGATAAAACAAATTAAACAAAAAAAAAAAATCTGAAATGTACTAAGTGACTTGGTGTGCGTGCATTTGTAAATCAGTGAGATATATAACCAAAAGGTTAATTCTGCTGTAAGGGTGTTAATGGACCGGTTTTGGATGGATCAAAAAGACGGTGGATTGGATCAATTCAGTCTAAATTATTTATTAGATTGGACTGGATCTGGTCCGTCTGTAATAAATTTATTTTGGATTTGATTGGATTAAGTCAATATCATATAAGCTAAGAATATAGGTGTCAATGGATCAGGTTTGGATTGAAACCAATCTAAATTAAAATGAATTTAAACAAATTAAACAGCCTGAACATTGAATTGGACTGGTCCAAAATAGTCCAAATTATTCATTGGATTGAAATGGACCTGGTCCATTTGTAATGGACTCACATTAGACCCGGCCCAATCGACACCCCTACTCTGCTGCAAGGAAATTCAAAAAAAGAAAAAAATCATGCTATATACTAACCAAAAGGTTCACTCTGCTAACTACTAGGGTCCGTTTGGTTTTCATTCAAAACTAGAATCGGAAGGATCTACTCCCCCACCTGTTTGGTTCAGATGGAAACTGGAATATGGTTCTCATTTATTCCAAGGAGGGGGAGGGAATTGACCATTCCCTCAAATAGAAGAATGTTATTTCACAGAGAATGGGAATCAGATTCCTATTATACCCAACCAAGTGATTGCCATTCCAAATCCATCTTCCCATGAACCAAATGGACCCCAAAATCAGCTGGGTTGAACCTCATTAACCAAGCTGAGTCGTGAAATATTTATAAGGGAGATAACGAGATAAGGTTCACCAATTATCCAAAAGGAAAACAGATTAGTAAAAAGTGAGGGTTGTAGTAGGAAGTAGGAACCAGCTAGCAAAAAGCAAGTGGTTTTCCTACTCCAGCTGTTCTGCCATAACAAGTAAACATCAAAGGGTTCGTTGCGGTGGAAAAGGATAGCAATAAGACATGTGCTCGAGTCAAAAGATGGCCCTAAACCATCCAAAAGCTTTTAAATAAAGGACGTATCTTCTCTTGCGTAATCGCTGTAGTCATCCTTTTACATGGTCTTAAAGCACTACTGGAACCGATCGAGATTGCTTTCAAGGGGGCCACTTTGATTCTCGAATCCTTTTATGCAAAGCCATTCAGACTTCCACTTTAGTGGAGATGTAACTGGATCATAGACTATGGATTTCTTCGTGTTCATGTTCAACTCTTTACCGTTACTACCGTCAGCTTAATGATCATTATCATATCTAATGTATAAATTAAATGACATATTAAAACTAGTCAAATATTGCTTAATTTGCAACAGTTGGTTTATCTATTCCTTTTGTTAGATTACTGAATTCTCTTATATATATATATATATATATTAATTTGCAACAGTTGGTTTATCTATTCCTTTTGTTAGATTACTGAATTCTCTTATATATATATATATATATATATATATATATATATATATAATTTTGGTTTACAATTTACGGTTTGGTTCAGTTTATAAAATTAAATAAACCAAACCAAAACTGTAAATCATAATTTAGAAATTTCTCAAACCGAACCAAACCATTTATAGGTATAAACCAAATCAAACCGCAAACTCGGTTTGGTTCGTTTCAGTTTTGTGATTTAAACCGTATAATGAACATCCCTAGCAAGTCAAAATAACATGTTTGAATTGAAGTGATTTAAAAAAAAATTGATTTTCAAGTACAAAAAAAAATTAATACACAAAAACAACCCGACAACAATAATAATGACTAAATTCACTGTGAATTTATAATCCAACTTTAGAGTTGTAATCATTATTTGAACAGTAATCAATCAAAGCTACTAAGCTAGCAAGTGAACATAATGAGAACGACTCAGCAACACCACCTAACAATTGAGCAAATAACCATGTCAAAATAGAAATAGTAGTCTTCCCAAAGCTGTTTAAAAGTGAAGAGTCGAACCACTATCTCAGTTGCAAGTTATAGGGTTGTATAATCATCTTTCTCTTCATATAAACTGCTATACACCCAAAAAAAATTAACCCAAAAAATCAGCATAAAAGAGAAACCAAAAGAGAGTGCAAGTTTAATCAAAATTTAGAATTTTAGACAAAAAAAAAACTAATTACTTTGTTGAGTGAACTCTTATTTTGGATTCCAAATTAATTGTGTAAAACGAAATAGCATTCAAATCCTATAACATACTACACCCCTATTTAGGTTCAAATTTGGAGGATTTTTATAAATATGATCACATTTTTATTAAAAGTGGGAAGATACATCCATTCAAAGTATCACTTAAGTTTATCCTTGAAGGAGAAATTTTGAATTTATCATCATGATTTGATTCCATTTAATATCATGAAAACAATCCAGAGTAATGTGAGAGTTGTTCAGCCCAAGGTTTTTATAACCAACTTGGACAACGAACCGACAAGGATCCGGTTCCCGAGTCAAATGGTTCAACCATTCAAAACGAACAAATGACCCGTTTTGATAAAAAATAAAAATAATAAAAAAATAAAAACCGGCCAAACCGTTGAACGGTTCGAATAGTTTGACCACCTGGGTCAATGATTTGCTGACCAAATCTATGGTTTTAGGGGAAATAACGGTTCTGGACTAAAATGGAACCGATCACTTGACTGATTCCCAATTTTTCCACTCCGGTAACCATGGTTCAGCCACATTGATACTTGATAAAAATTTAACCAACATTATGGCTACCTTAATAGGGTAACCATTATGTGGAGAATTTGAATGTCCAGGTATTCATCCTTTTAGGGCTATAATAAATTTGTATTATTAATAGAGAAAATTTAGAAATAAAAATCAGGGTGTTCAACAAAGAGCCATTAATCATTCTCATTTTTAATAGTGGTAATAGAAGGAGTAAATTAAAGATAGACGACAATAATTTGAATGCTATTTTGGGATGTCATTCAATGCTCCTTGTATGCTAGATGTGTATTGTAGATTCTAAAATGTTGCCACTTCCCATTCTATCGTGTATTATCATGGTCCTAGCATTGTTTAAATAATTCTTGTGGTTCTATCTATCTGCAGTATAATTTCATTTGCATTAGCACAAATATTAGAAAGAATACAAATTCTTGTGGTTTTATCTGTTTGATTTATTTTTATTTTTTCCTTTATATGAGATAAGTAATGAGACTCCCATATTTTTACATCAGTGCAAATGAAATTTCATTCCAAATAAATTAGGTCCCTTGGAATGATTGAATTTCATGTGACGTGCATGGGACTACCATCACAATACAATTTTTTCTTTGTTGGAAATGGATGAATCCGGATTTATTCCTCATAGAGCACACCTCAAGCGGGTTCAGTCAGAGTATACTTCTATGCTTTATGCTTTATTTCATAGTGAGATATTTCCAATGCAAGGGAAGATATTCCCAATACGTGGCTGTGATGTACATAGCGTACTATGAGATTGGTGTGAGACACGCTCCGTGAGGAATTTGAATCTGCCCCACGGCATTACAAGATATTCCCACGGCATCACAAGGCTATGAACTTTGTTGTGACTGAATCCTGTTTCACACCTCACATCAACTTTCAGCCGTACATTGAAAAATATCTCCTGTACTTAATATTGCCATTCCAGGGAAGATATTCCCAATACGTGGCTGTGATGTACATAGCATACTATGAGATTGGTGTGAGACACGATCTGTGAGGAATTTGAATCTGCCCCACTCGAAATTGCAAACATCCCACGGCATCACAAGATGTCGCATGTCCTCCCACACCCGGGCACCTCTCCCTCATGCGGGGCTAATGGGATGGCAGTTAGCTCGTCCTGTTAGCTCCCATTTTTCCCAAAAAGCCAGTTCGAACCCATCTTTCACTCTTATCTCTCTCGAATCTCAGCCTCTCACTGGAACTCTCAACCTCTGCTCTCTGAAACCCGCCAGAAATCGCCGGAGCTTGCCGAGTTCGTTCTGACAGATAGCCAACCAACGGTGCATTTCCATCTTCACTCTCAGATCTGTTTTTCTCAAAGAGCAGTAGAGTGCTTCCATGGTGATTAAACAATCCTGCAACAAACTAACTACACACCAAATCGAGGAAATACATAAGAACTGACAGGGAAAGAAAGAGAACAGCACAAATAAAAGCCAATCATCAGACTTTCCTAGAGGTTATATTCCTTCAGCGCATCCTCTCTTCTCTTTAGCCAACTTCTCTTTAGCCAAATCATCCAATCAAATGAACGGATCATGGATTTTGAAAGCAATGCTCTTAGTTTTGGAAGAAAAAGAATTTGAGAAGGATTGTGAAAAGAAATGCTTAGGGACTGAAAATGCAAACTGATACTCGGCAAAAAAATTTGAGAAGGACTGTGAAAAGAAATGCTTAGGGACTAAAAAAATTGAGAAAAACAGATCTGGTTATCTTCCGGAATGAACTCAGGAATGAACTCAGCAAGCTTCGGTAATCTCCGACTGATTTCAAAGAGCGGAGTTCTAGAGTTCCGGTGAGAGGCTGAGATTCGGGAGAGAAGAGTGAGAGATTGGTTCGGACTGGCTTTTTGGGCAAAATGGGAGCTAATGGGACAAGCTAACGGCCATCCCATTAGCTTCGCACGAGGGAGATAATGCTGTGGGACGTTTTTGGGGCGCAACTTCGTCCGGGGGCAGATTCGAACTCCTTTGTGAAGAGCAAAACCGATTTCCTCATGATCATAAATTTACAATTGTTTTTTTTTTTTTCAAAATAAATTAAGACTCCATTTGAAAGAAGCACACATACAAATACGTAGAGCACAAAATCTTATATTTTATATTATTTTATATATATTTATATCGTATATATTTGTATTTATACTCCTTTCAAAATGAGCCTAAACAATTAGCACATATCACCACTTGTTACAATATTCCTTCTACTCCCATTACTGTTTGATGAATTATTATTTTGTTCCTAGTTCGAGGTATACACAAAATTACAGACTTCAAAAAAGGATTTTAGATGCCAAAGATATGTATCGCAGCCTAATCATACCAGAAAATTTACTATTATTTGCTCCCAAGCAAGTGTTATGTAATTGATGAATTAAATGTTCTCAAGATCAATATTGAATTAACTAACTGGTATGGTTAGCCCATATCTCATGAATTAAATGTTCTCAAGATCATTAAGGCCATGTTTTGTTTGCAGGAATATGGGTTATTCAAATTTCAACTGCTTGGTTAAGTGGAATCGGAATTCCATTTTTATTCTTATTAAAATGGCATTCCCCCATTTGAGAAAATGGCCATTTTCTATCCCTCTTTTGAGAATAAAATCTCATTTTTGTTGATTTTAATTCCTATTTCTATTTGTCTCTAAATCTAACACGATAAGAGAATCGACCATTCCAATTCCGATTTCAAAGAATCAGAATTTAAGCAATAGTGAATTAGCTAGGTGGGTTTAAAATCGAAGAATAACAGGAAGTTGATGGGTTGGCTACACTGTGTTCCTTCCTAATCCAGTGGTTTTCATGCTTAATTTGATATCTCTTTTTCAGGCCAACCCCTAATCATGGGCAAGACATGGATGTGTCAAACCCAATAAACTTTATAGTATAAAGAGAGAAATTTATTGGGCGGTGTTCTTTTATAATGCATGGCGTTCACACTTGTTGATTTGAGTACTGGTCATATCAATCTCAACCATCAACCCCCAATCTCCATTTATTGCTTAGAGGCCAATTAATTAATGGAGTTCTCCTTTAATACCCTGAATTTTGGGTAAGTGTCAAGTCAGTATCCACTTTTGAATATATCATTGTACTATCTAAACTTTTAAAAAGTGTAAAATTGGTTATTGTCTTTAATGGATTCTCAGTTATCTCGAAATAAAAAGCGAAAAAAACATAAAATATGATAAAGGAAAATAATAATTAGATAAGATGTGTTTCAGATCTAAAGGTAGAAGGCAATGACTTCATTAATCTAAAATCTCAAACATCATAACCAATTTAGTCTCAAGGTAGAAGACAATGAATGGTATTTCTTTTAAAGGATAGTTTTGATATTTCAACAGATAATTGACAATCCATTACTCGCAAGGATCAACTTGATACTTTAAAAAAATTTAGGTACTACAATAACATATTTAAAAGTAACTAACTTGATACTACCCAAAATTTTAATTTAGGATAGTAAAGTGGAATTTTTCCATTAATTAATTTGGCTAGTTTCAACTAATCAACCAAGTACGAAGCCTTTTGTTGCAGCCATGTGTCGATTATATTTAATACATCCAACAGCCCCAGTTGCTTGAAAAGGCTTATAGATCTCTTGAAGAGAAGTTAAAACACTCATGCAGCCTAAGCGCATACACCAATAAGATCATTCTGCGTAAACATCATTTTAGAACAATTTACTGTTTCTAAGGAGTCAAGAAACCCATGAATGAGATTTTTTCTGAAAGTTTGATAATTAACTTTGGGCAATGGCGTCTTATTAAAGCTAAAAGCATTTGCCAAATGAAATCATAATAATTAACGTGGTTCTTATGATACCTGTAATTTAGCATGCAAGAAAGATACAATATAATACAACGTTTAGGCTCTATGTAGGAAAAGTAGAAATAGAAATATGTACAGTGTAATTACAAGGTTTAGAAATAGGGTTCGGCTATGATGTGGAAAAGATATGATATGAAAAAAATAACTGACCAATAAACTGAATGTCATTTATCAAAATTCATGGGTGAGTTTTGATTGGTCAAAACTCTTTCCATATAATATCTTTTCTATATCATAAATTTTCCCTATACACACAAAGTTTTGCATTGAATATATTTGTATTTACATTCTTTTCAAATAGAACCTTAAACTCAATTTAGAAGGAATACAAATACAAATATATACAAAATAATACAAAATATATATAAGGCTTTGCACGAATAAGTACCAATTAAATGCTCTATCATAAAAATTGCCTATGGTACCTTATATTCATCAAAGGAATTGTTCGGTACATGATCAAATTAACCTTTGAATTGTGGAAAACGACATTGAACAAGTAGCTTCAGTACTAATCTAGGGAAGAAGAGGAAGAATGAAGAATACCATCTTAGCCGATATCAAATAGCAAATTGAATATTTCATATTCCGTTTGGTGAACGAATTCAATACTAATCATCCTTTATATTTGTTCCATTTATTTTAATAACGTGGATTAGCCGACCCCATATAGATGGGATAATGCTGAGACCTTAATAATATTGGCTGATTAAATCAAATGCACTCTGATCATTTTTATATACACATGCATCTTATATAGTCGACTCTCTATTATGTAATATACTATTTATTTTAGTAATGAAAGAATCTTTAACATTTGAATATATTTTTAGGAACTAACTTGCTTGTATGGTGCATAGTTAATATTTAATACAATTAAATAATAATAAACAACCTAGACAATTGTTAGTTGCACATTACTCTCAAAAATGTTTATGTTTAAAATTTTCCAATTATTAATTGACCATATACTCCATCCCTAATTTCGTGTTTCTATTTTTCTTTCTTTTATTTTTTATGGGAACCAAAAGATTCGATGATTCATATTCAGAGAATTTGAGTTGGACGAAAATGATTTTTTTTTTTGTTATAAATAGATCCAATTCAATGGAGGGATCATGTTAAAATGGGATTTAGTTTTAGATTCAAAACAAACAAGACCAACTAGTACACTATAAATATATGGATATGTAAATATTCAAATTTACAGAATGGAGATTATAATTCCACATATTGGCATTGGCACTTAATTGTTTTACAATTAAATTTGAATTACTGTATTTTCACATAAAGAAATTATAAATAAATGAGGAGTCATTTTCTTCAGCCCTTTTAACCATTTTCAAATTAAATAATCAAGGGCTATTATTTAAAGGGAAAATTATGGCTCAATGCAGACAAGACTACGCATGGTATATATAGTTAGTTTTTTATTTTTATTTTTGAGTGAGACAAATGATTCTGGATCTCCCATCTATACTATATTCTAAAATGCAGTTGTTCACGTTAGACTTTTCATATTGCTTCCTAATCCTTTTAAAATTTTGTATTTGTTTTGAATTAAAAAAACATGGGGCTCTTTATCTCAACATATGTTAATAAATTTCACTACATGAGAAATTCCATTTATGAACAATGACTGTTGAGAGAGATCAAAAGCAAGAAGAGTTTTTCAGGTCACCTAAAAAGTGCTATTCTAGGATTTTCTTTTTTTCTGTATAAAAACTTTATATTTGAAGAAATTACCTTTTATGGAGAGGTTTTCCAAAATAGGGCACACTTTCAAATATATATATAATTCTGTGGAGGTGTTCAATAGAAAAATCTAAAAAAAAAATCAAAAAAGAAAAGAAAAGAAAAGGGCATCCATGTTTTGGCTATTCACATGCAACGTATGGATGGTGTGGTTGGCAAGAAAGTCTGAAGGGTAGATTAATTCCTCCCTAGTGTATATATGTAGATGACTCTCCTCTGCTAGTATATATATATTATAATCTTATTGACTTTACATCCAATGAGTGGCTATCCTTTTATGGGTTCTGTTCTCTCACGAGTGCTTGACACCCCCGCATACGAATTACCGATTACGATAAGCTGATTCAAGAGTGAGTTCAGCATCATCGAACGAAAAACAAAATCATCGAGAAAGAAGTAAATATAAGAAGTTTCTAGGGCATTCTCTACCGTGTCCGTCTGTAAATTTCTCAGTCCGTTTTCATTTCATAACAACAGCTATCGTCTCACCAAAAGTAAAGCAAATGTAAATTCTTATATTTTTAAAACAAATATAAGTACGTACGTGTTCTCAGCCACAAGAAGCGATTGACGAGAGATCTGAGCGTTATCAAAAGTTTGTTCGTAACTGTGGGTTCTGGTTGCAAAACAAGACGCTAATTAATTCTATAAATATCGACAAACCACCTCTCAATTTTGTTTAGTTCTTTGCCATTTTCTCTTATTAATTAGCCGCAGTTAACGTCAAAAATGGTGCATGAGCATGACATCCTCCATCCTCATTACACTCCTAACTATTATAATATTATAGATTGCTTAGTTGTAATGACATTGAAATCTCTCTCTCTCTCAAAGCACCAAATTAGAGAAATTGAACATTCGAGTGCCTCGGAGAATATGACAAATTGAGAGATCAACTCATGGATCCAGTCGCTACCTGTTTTTGCATGTAAAATATAGATTGGTTTTCAAGAATAAAAGATCTATATAATATATGAGATGATTTAATGACCATATGCATGTATATATAGATACATATTAATTTGAATATATACTTTTGGGAATCTTTCAGGTCACTGGTCCCCATCATCAGCCACATTATACTACCATTACCGGCCCAGGGGCACTTTGATAAATTACCTATTTCCGTTTGTTGATTCAGTCTCTCCTATTAATAAATCTCATGTAGGTAAACCTAAGTGGTTGTACAAGTATTTGACCAAAATGCCAATGGGATATATGTAATTTATCCTTTAATAAATTGCTTATCGTTAAATAGCCCCTTCCCCCCATCTTGGCACTTCGTCTGTGATTTTGATTATTAATCGTAAGACAACCAATATATATATATATATTGTTGATTTTGCAACCAAACAACACAAATCTCCATGTTCTAGAGAATTGGGCCCATGTACCTCTCCGGTCTTACCAAAGGAATCCATTCACTGGTCCATGTGGAGTTCACTTGACTATATATATACTAAAATGAAACCCTCCTATATACATAACATATTTTGATGATAATATCAATATTAGAGAAGCAACATGAACCAAACAGCAACCACGACGTTGGCATCAAAAACTCAAATGTGTACATGTGGTGTCTTCGTTAGTTTCAGCTTCGATGGATGGAACCCAGCAAACGGTTCCCGTCCACTCGGATTTGGGAATGCCTTTATTTTCCAGAAATTTCAGTTTGCTGTCACAGTCCCCATCATATACTCATACATACATACATACTGGAATGGTGGTGAATGACTGAATATTATTGTGGTGTCGAAAACATGTGAACCACGTCGACGGGTTAGAGCGTCGACACGATTTCTTCATCAAGAGTGGCTGCCACGTTTGATTTTAATTGCAGTAGCCTTGCGTGGCGTCTCTACACTCTTTCACTCATTTTCTTGTCCCCTTTTTTCATTTATTAAAGAGAAAGGTATTATGTCAATTGGCTCGATGCTAACACATTAATTCCATCATCCCCAACCAAACCCATATTATCTCTTCCTCCCTCCATGTCTATGTTGTATTGTTTAGTTGGGAATAGAGAGAGAGAGAGAGAGAGGACCACTCGTGATATTAATGATCCATTATCCAGTGTTAAGCCTGATCACTGTGGATACACTTGAATTGAACATATATATTTATCTTAGGCAATTTAAATTTTATATAATTTTGATGATTTCCCTCATCGGAAGACAGATCGAGGTCGCCCATTCTTTGGATGGCATTTGACAAAACTGAAAAGTTCATATCTAATGACTAGAAATTCTCTTTTAATTTTTTATACATTTGGCATCTAAAAATAGAAAATTCACTTTTCTACCCTTTAATGCCTCTGTAATATTAAAACATAAGGGCATTTCAGTTATTATGAATGATCTGAAATAAGTCGACGCATTTCACGTTCTTTTTATTAAATCAGACTTTTACCATCAATTTTAGACATTAACACAAACAAGCTTTGCTAATAATAACCTCTAAAAAAAAAAGAAATTTTTAGATGTGGAACCTCATTTTAGAATTATCAAACACCATCCAAGAATCATTAACCACTTCCCGCATGAATCACCCAATTCATATCGGTAGATTTAGGGGTGGATTTGAGCCGAGCCAAATAGTTAGGTATTCAAGCTCGATTCGGCAAGGCATTACAAGGCTCGAGCTCGAGTTTGACTCAAGTCAAAAGCTCGTAAATTTGAGCTTGTTTTGACTCAAATTCGATTTGAGAAAAATGTTTTATAAATATATATATAAATTTTTTATTTGATATTTAAAAATTAAGAATTATAATAATTAGTTATTATTATATATAATATTATATATAATATTTTTATATTATTATTATATGTATGTATGTATGTAGCTATTTGAGTCCGGCTCGTGAACCTCACGAGTTGAGCTTTATTAGGCTCAAGCTCAGCTCAAATGCTTAGTTGAAACCGAGCCGAATCAAATTTTTAACGAGTTGAACTCAAATAATTCGTAAATAACTCGACTTGTGGCTACCCTTAGGTAGATTAATTCTTGCTTTCAACATCAGCAAGAATATTTTATAAACAATTAAAACTGCCATAACAATTTAAATTATATATATAAAGCTCCAACCACTTGATAATCTTTTACCATATCTTCTCCCCTGAGGGATTCCCTCGTTTATCCCTCATTTTCCTATTCTTCTCCACATTTTTTTTGGTCGAAGCAGAGGGGATCGAAATTCTTCTCCACATAAGGTTCTGCAGCTCTGGTCCATGGGTGTGAAGATTAAATCATAGCTAAGGTCTAATGTGTAGGTATAGACACCAGAGACGCCGAAACGACGGTATTGTTGGTAATAAAACATTATTGGAAAAATGCGTTGACAATTAACCATGAATTAAAAGATAACATTATCCCAAGCCGTCGGAGGATTCAACCCTCTGCGGCTCTGCCTCTTTATACTTCAACGATCTACGTACCCTTCCCCACCTGCATTATTACTTTAGCAAGTTGGAAAAACCCCTTTTTTAAAATCCCTCCAAACACCCCTCTCTAAGTATAGAAAATAACGACATTAATAAAAAACTATATTTGCCCCCCTAAAAAACATATAAATTCGCCTTTGTAATTTTATTTTTATTTATGTTGTTCAATCTCTCTCTCTCTCTCTCTATTAATAGGCAGCAGCAATTGAATCCAAAGCAATCCAGTTGTTCACACACAAACACGCTTTTCTGTTTCTTCTTCCTCTCTGTCTCACCTTTATAAATTGCATTTTGGAGTGCGTTGTTCCTGTGTTTCCCGTGCCTAGCTACCACCTACCAATCCCAGCTTAACTCAACACACCCAAGGCACGGCATGTCGAAAGCCACAGCCCTTTTTGTAGTAGCCCTTCTCCTCTTCGTCTCACTGACCCAGGCTGCCAGACCGGAGCCTACTCTTCCTGACGACTCTGTTGTCGATACCCAACCTGGGGTAGGTTTCTTCTCTCTCTTTCTTCTTTTTCTTAATGTTTTCAGCTAAATCATCTATTCTGCCTTCGTTTCCATTTTAATGGATGTACTTTTTTGAATATTTCTTCTGGGTTTTGCTCTCTTTAGGATGATGCTGATGTCCATGTGGATGTAACTTGTGACGGAATTGGAGAGGACGAGTGCTTGATGAGAAGAACCCTTGCTGCTCACACTGACTATATCTACACTCAGGACAACGGTCGGCCATGAAGTAAACTTGATGTTCATTTGGCTCACCCCAGCTTTAATGATAATTCAATTCATCTATGTGTTCTTCTGTCTTGGTCTTTGATCGATCGATTTGAATTTCCTGTGCTTAAGTGTTCTTCTGGATTACTGTTTCGTTTTATCCGAATTAGATTGTTGTGAGAACGCTAAACAAGCATATATGATGGTTCGATGTAACTTTTTCCATCTATAACGTGAGAAAAGATATACTGTTTATTGATTAGAACAACAGAAGCCATTGTCTGAATGTTTGGCCTTCTGAGTGTTTATTTTCTTCCCTTTGAATGTGAAATTCTCTTACGCAGCCTAACTTTCTTTGGAAGGATTTCTCATTTCTGGTTAGTCAACTTGTCAAGGGATCATCAGTGGTAAACGGTCCGAAACTAGGAGAAGAGACGAAAGTCCAAGGGTAATTTAGGAATTAAAGATAGGGAAGACCTCTCAAGCGCACAACCTTGTTTCCAATTCTAGCTTTCTCCGCTGTCCCTCTACCAAGCAAGCCCCCCCAAAAAAAAAGTAAAGAAAAAACTCTTTCCGCTGGGTTTCCATTCTTTTATTATCAATAAGGAATCAAAGAGGATTCCTGAACCTTGGAACACAGTTTTGTTCGATTGTTTTGGCTCTCTCTTTTATTTCTCGTTGAACAGTACTTCCAGAAGCTAAAAGACCTATTCAGCTAAGATTTTAGTGAAACACGTTCGGTTACAATGTCAAGCGTAAAACTAGTAGAAAGCGTAGATTATGTTTGAAAAAATGCTTTCTAAAACCTTACTAAATACTTTTTTTCCTCTCGCACGAAAGAAGGACGAACATTATCACCAAATTATTCACCACGTTTTGCACATAAATGTGTATGTAGAAAACCCTGATATGAAATATGATCACTAAACTTACCACGAACTTGCAACTGAAATTTTCATCCTTTCTAGCTACAGTCTTGATTCTTACGGGTAGACAGAAATAGAACACTGGAAACGAACAATCGCGCATGTGTTTGAGATTAAGCAGCACAGGCGAGCTATTGAAGACTTTTGTTAGTTGATGATGCTGGTGTTGGGATGACTGAGCTCTTAATCCTAACTTTTGGTCGGTGTACGTTTCTGTTAAGTGTTCACCCATCTCATAAATGTTGGGGCAATGCTAAGCTTCAAAGAGGTTATGGTGTCTGGTGTGTGGTGGTTATTCACTATTGTTTTTTTGAGAAATTTCAACATATGATTCCTGCTTTGCTGGAAGATGTTCAGTTTTTGTTGAAATTTCAACATACGTGAACGGAACGCTATAGAGACTGCAGCCTTCTACAGATACGGGGAGAATGATCGATCAGCCCAGGGTTAGAATTTATAGACTCAGCAAAGTACTGTTGAGGTAGGTGCCGATTCGAAATTGATGCCAATTTACAAACAGGCGTTTATGCATAGAATGTGAGTTATGATCTTTTGAATGTAAATTAAAAATCTGCAATCCGTACTTCTCCAAATACGCACAGCTCTTTTGGCTTTTGGGAATGCATTTTAATTGTCTACCTTTAGCTTTCTTAGACACAACCGACTGACTAGTAGATCATCCATCATCCATGTTGGACCATAACTAGCTGCCCATTCTTGACCACCAAACTTCTCATCGGTTGTTGAGCGTTTCTTCAATTTCTTCGACATTCTTGGTTAGTTGGTCAAATTTTTAGCCCCATCAGTTTTCTTATTACTCTCTTAACACGTGTCACTCAACTAGTTAATTGATGATCATTATTAAGACGATATATGGTAGAATCTTCATCTTTTAACTGATACCCATTAGAATAGCTAGGGTTCCTGCTATTTCCTAACAACAAGATCACGTAGAGCGCCTAGAAACCCTATAATCATGGAGCTTTGCTTTGCACAGGTGGGGGGTGATTGATTATGAGGTACAATTAATTGTACAAAGTAGTTGAAATATCAAATGTTATTTGTTTGAGTAAAGTTGCACAAAATTGAGGTAGTGATAGTGGGAGAGTGGAGACAACCCGATAGAGCACTTAAAACAAGATATGAATTATCCATTGTCATCTCAAATACTTTATTATCAGCAACGTGACATGGTGGTTGGGGTGATGTCAATATCAGCACTGCTACCTTCTAATTAAACACTTTTTATGGCTGCAAATTGGTTGCGTGTTGTAATCCATATGCCATTTGGTGGGCAAATGCCGTGATCGGATCAACTAAGCTGAAATCCAATCCCAACTGCAGCTTTTTAAATAACAAACACCTTATGGTTTATGCATCCTCACAACACTTAGCCTTTTCGTTGAATGGTTATCTACATGTGTTTATTATTTATTTATTTATTTATTATTAATATCATTTCTTTTGTTTTTGGGAAACATGCATTAGCATTCCGTTTTAACAGTCTTTTTACCGTTGCACTGGGAATATCTTCTCATGAAATAAAACACACAAATATGAGGGCATTCTCAAATGCAAGGCAGTAAAGGGTGCTATTTGCCCTGAGTGAAGCCGAACTTGCATTAACAGTGTTATAAGACTCGGATCGCAGCTGACGGTGGTCAGACTATGAAAACCAGGAACCGATGACCATCTTGGGTCCTGGTTAAGTGATGGTTTTTACGAGTAACCAGAATATCCCGTCTCTGAATATTACGACATTGAGACAGGGATTGCTGTAGCTCCATGCTAAGCTTGAGTTTCTTGATGATTGGCTCGGCAATCTAAATTCTAAAACTGCCAATCTTCCCTACTGGCATATCATGTTTGGCTCGGCCTACAACTCAGTTCTTGACTAGGTAGAGACCGTAGTAACTGGAACTTGGGAAGCTGCATGCCATTGCCAATGGTATATCATGTGTCATTGGCAAACGTGATTCCTGCGGCCCAACATATAGAGAGGTTTACCGCTCTGAACCATGGATTTTTGGTTAAGCATGGTGAAAGTGTGAAACTGCAATACAGCAATAGTATAAATTAAAACTGTTTTTTTTTTGGTCCCAGTCGAAACCTGGTATTGAGACCAAGATGGATTAGACGTTTGTGTGCTGTTTCACAAATGATGACTTTGTCCCTCTGAAACGTTGCTCTCTCTTTTTTCTTTAGAGGGTTTTGATTGCAGGAAAAAGCTTTAGCTGTCCATGCTTGACAGCCATGCCTTCAGCAATTTCTAATTTATATGGTTCAAGTGTCACAGGAGAGCCCTGTGGATGGCACAGGTTGTTCAAAATGGACAGCCATTTTTTTCAACGCTGACATGTATGATTTTGAAACAAAAATAACTACCACATTATAGTATATCCTTACAGAGCGCACTTCACACCACCTTATAGTATATCCTCACCACACATTAGGAACATGTTTCATATTCGTATTTAGTAGATGTTCTCAATCTGGCTGTGAGGTTGGTGTGAGGCGAGGAACAGATTCCAATTCATTATCCAACATGACATATTTTTTCTTTTTTTTTTTTAGCTATTTCTTTTCATCACAATCAACTCAATGGTCAATACTGCTAAATTATGCAACATAAATGTGTTTAGTAGAGACAATATGTTAGTTAACACTCCGTTTGGGAAGAGCGCAAATATAAATATAACGAGTGCAAAATCTTGTATTTTTTTTGAAGGCTAAAAAAATTTAGTATTTTTATTTTATATAACAAAAAATTAACAAAATATATTCTTTCAAAGCATAATGCCCAACTTTTTATTAGAAAATTTAGTTGAATCTAGTATCTAATAACTCAGAAAAGCATTCTACTTTTTCGCTTTTCAATTTGCCATATCAATGAGTTCGTACGGTGTAGTCTTGTTCGAAAAGAAACAAAATATATAATAAAACTATGGGCCAGGCTTCACCAATGGATGCTTCAGGCTAAGGTCCATTAGACTAGATGTCAGGTCCAGGTTCAATGGTATAGGCGCCAAAACCACAATAAACGAAAAATTCCCTCCACAAGGAAAACCCAAATATCGCTTTTTCTCCTGGTTTTCTACCATCATCAGGTCCGTCGCAGATATGGGCGAAGATAGCAAGTACTGGTTGCTGAAGACGGAACCGGGAGAGTGGTCATGGGAGGATCAAGCGGCAAACGGAGGGGTCTCGCAGTGGGACGGAGTCAAGAACAAGCAGGCTCAGAAATACATGAAGTCCATGAGAATCGGTGACCTCTGCTTCTTCTATCACTCCGGTGCCAAAGCTCGTAAAATCGTGGGTGTGGTAACCGTTACCAAGGAATGGTATACGACCCTCGACAAGAATGGAGATGGCGCCGTCGACGTTCGAGCCGTTGGAGAGATGAGGAGACCCGTTAATCTTAAGGATATCAAAGGAGATGACGGGTTGAAGGGCTTTGCATTATTCAAGCAACCGCGGTTGTCGGTCGTCCCCGTTCCCAAGGACGTCTGGAACCGACTTTGTGAGATCGGAGGAGGCTTTGAGGAAAAATCAGAACAAAGTGACGAAGATTAGAAGAGGATGAGCCAATAACTTTAAATTGCGTGATAGATGTTTGTGGTAATGCCCTCTCGGTTTTCTTTCTTGGTTTTAGGCTTTTAGCGTTCTTGTGTCTACCCCCTTGCCGTGTACAGAATTATGAGATGGTAATATATGGTGTAATGGTGTATCTAGATGAAATCCTTTTGTTTGTTCCCCCGCTGTTAAGCCTGGTTTACGCTACATTAGCTACATCCCCTTAAAGATGATATGAAACCATATATTATTTTGTCTTTCTTTTGTATCCTAATGAGCATATTGATCAGTCGAACTGGATGACCTGTCATGCAGTGGCCAAAATGATTTTACATTTGGCTCGTCTAACAACACTTCATATAAAAAGCTGATTTACAATTCAATATTGAACGACAAAAGAATCTTCCATCTAGCAAATTGGTTTTGGGTTAGAAATTTTTCCATAGTTTCCCGTCATTATCCCTATTTGGGTTGTATTTGGTTTTTGATAGGAAATAAAAGAGAAACAGAAAAGTTGAGGGAAAGTTCATCAAGCCAAACATATCCTAACTGAAACATCGCATGTTTCAAAACTCCTAGCAACCAAACAAGTATTCAAGAACCCGAGATAATAATCACTAATTAAATACTAACAAACACCGCATAACTAAAGACATGCTCAAATATTTGTCTATAAGCTACTTGTATTAAACAAAGTCTGTCACTGTTTCATAACCTAGCAGCAATTTCAAGATTTCAGTTGTGACCCACCAATCAAGGTTGAAAAGCAAATCAGGACCTGCCTCTTCAATCCCTTAGTAACAAATTTCATGTACACTGTTGAGGAAACTAAATCCAATTTGTCGTATAATTTCCAAAGAAATCCTAGAAATAGAGAACATGGAATTCCAGCAGTAACTCCCTCAAACCTAAATGGTAACACTGAAGATGACCAACTACTGCTCAAAATACTATACCTGATCACTAAGCTTGTTGATTTTATAATACATGCAATTATTACTTGTGCTATTCTGTAGCTGGAACATCTTTTTTTACTCTCACTGATATTCTTTTGGTCATATGGAATTCTTCCTTCCTAGTTCCTACATGCAAGCATTAACTATTAAGTGCGGATTGGGGGAAATTCAAGAATTCGTTAACCACTAAACCACCAACACAGTATTTGGTCTTCATAAAGCACTCAAATTGACCAAACAATACAACTTTATGCCTAGAATAATGCAAAGCCATTTGGTGTTGTTCATAAACCGACTTTGTGAGATAGGAAATTCAAGCATTCATTAACCACCAACACACCATTTGGTGTTGTTCATAAAGCACTCAAACTGTCGGCCGTCCCCATTCCATGGTTAAATTATCAACAATCCCAGGGAAATGGTAGTAGCGTAAGTGTATCTGTACTCAAAGTTGTCTCTCTGCTTATATCAAAAGCTGAGTTTCTCCTTAAAACTTCCTTTAAGGGGTATTATATAACCATTAACAAGTGGTCAAGCAACAGTAATATCCAGTTAATGCAGCCAAGAAAAGGACAAGAAGCAAAAATAACTTCTAGAATTGGAGAGGTTTGTTGCACAAATGGCTCCTCCTGATACTCTTGTAACCTTTCAAGAATTCAAGGATGCAGTCGAAGTTTCCAGATTATGGTTAAATTAATTGTGCTATTTGTTTACTTCAACAAAAAAAAAGGAAAAGAAAAGAAAATGAAGATTGAATAGCCACTCTGTTTACTTTGAGTGAGATTTATCTCATATCTTTTAGGTATCGAGCTCTCTTCTAGGAGTAACTACTAAAACTCTAGTCATAGTTGTCAAGGCGACACTTGTTGCCCTTTGAGGCTCGCCTCGCCTAATCACCAATCAGTTTTCTACTTCCTACTATAAAATACTTTTTTATTCATTCTTTTTTGAGATTATAATTATAAAATAGGCATTATTAAATTAAAATAATCATTTTGTGTGTTTATATACTAATTTATTTTTATTATTTTCTTATTTATTAGGGTTTAATCAACACAAACATTGCTAAATGCTGTATTGAACCCTCAAAGACTTAAAAGCCTGAACTAATAAGTAAGGAAGAACTTAATATTTTATCTAATCAGCACATTTTCCTCTTCCACATATTCTTCTTCTTCTACTACCACTACCAATACCTTTTATTTTCTTCTTTTCCTATAACAAAAATAGGGGTTCAGCCCCTATATTTTTTGAATTTTATTTTGCTTATTCCTTTTCTTCTCATGAATATGTTGATTTTCTATATTTTAATATGAAATTTGTACTTTTTTTCATGAAAATCATGAATAATTATTAAAAATATATGGTTATGGTACCTAGGGAACTACCCTAGGATCTATGTTTTCAACATAAAAACTAGGCAACAAGGCGCTCCCCAGTCGCCTAGCCTCGCCTTGGCGCCTTGAAGACTATGACTCTGGTGTGAGGTTAGTTATTTGTCTTCTTTCTAGTTGTATGACTAGAAAACTGCTAGGGTGGGTCTAGAAGATACATACTCTCTTGACCTCCCTCAAGACATCAAATCTCCATTTCCCTTGAAGGTACAACTTTTATGGATCTTCTAGTTGTCATGTTAACTCGTATGCCTGGAAATCGAACCATCTGATCTGGCAGCTTAAACTATTACAGCAGAGGGCAATAGAGCATCATTATAAGATAACAAAAAAGAAAATAGGAAAAAAAAAACACTGTTACCAGGTACCAGCAGACATGGCAGGGTGTAAGTATTCAGGTTTTCTCAAGTGTTGGGTCATGTTTCAAAAACAGGAGAGCTAGCTCAAAAGGAGGATAAAACAAGTGGCTTAGCAGAAAAATCATCTTCAAAGCTAACTGATGCAGTGGAAGTTGCCCAAAAAGGATTAATGTGATCCTATCATTGCAATTGCAAGCAATGTAGACAAGAGAAAGCTCATTTGCGGAACTTTGCCTCAAGAAGTAACAGCTTAAGAATATAGACCACAACTAAAAAGCACCTGATGATTTTTAATCATTTGCTTTGTTTACAAATGTATCAGAAGAATTTCGGGTGTTGTAATGAACATGAAACCAAAAGCAAGCCCCATAATACCTTTAAAGCCCATCTCCACTCTAGTAGAAATCAGTGCTAGTAGTAGAGACAAATTTTCTCTTATTATTAAATGTACAAAAAATATTGTTAGGAAACTTAATCATAAGCAGACATGCCTATAGTTTTTCTGGTCAATATTCCTTATCATACCTTTGGAATTTGGAAAGGTATGAATTTGGTATGCATCAAAGCAAGGCACTGTTTTTCATCTTTGTTGCACAAATAAAAACCTAATTGCTGGCAGCATTGGAAACACTGCAACAAAAGGAATGAGAGATCACTTTGGAGTTTGGCCTGTATTCATTATTGGAAATAGTCCCCCTGCCACTTGTTGCTTCTCTTTCAGCTCGAGCACTGCCCATTTCACAAGCCATCTTCAGAAAGCCTTTCATGAGAGCATATCAAAAGACAACAAAATGCAAACATGTTTCTGTTAGTATGGTTCAATTGTCCAGCCAGAAGGGGTCTTACATGTATATCTATCCATAATATGAACTCCCTTGTGTAGAAAGATAAAAGAAAATCAGCCATTTATGCTGGCATCAAGACCCTGGCACCGTCCAACAGATGCAAGCATAAAGCAAGACATAGTGTTATAATAACAGAAGACTTCTCAGCAATATATCTGGCAACTTCCAGGCATCGTTGAACAATTTCCTCATGAACAACATTGAGACTTCTCTTCAAATCATCCAACAGTTTCCATAACGTAAAATCCAAAAACGATCTCACAGTTTCAAAGGTTACTCTCCCAGTTACATCAAGAACAAACCTCCTATTGCTGAGAACTGCCATCGTATATGAAACTTTGCCAACCCACCCGCTGTCCTGAACCCCATTAACTGACTTTCTCTCTGTCGGTTCTGTCTGTAACAGTGTATTTTGCTCAGAAATTTCATCTCTAGCTGAAGTCAGACTTTCAGCTTGATCAATAACCAAAGAAGAACTTAAACTCAATTTTGAACTTGAAGCTGAACCAGTCGGCACTTGGTGTGATGTCCTGACTAAGGTCTCCACAGCCCCATTACAGACAGAGACCAATACATCTCTCACTTTTGTTTCATGCCTCGGGTTGGTCAGCCCAGAAAACATTTCGTCATAGGTGTTGATGTGGATTGTCTTGTCAAGATAAACGGCAACTGCTGTGCTCACAAACAACTGGATGCTATCAGCTATAAGCTCTCTACACTTTTCGCTGGAGACCACATTAACCCATTTCGGGATAGATGAGGAGTCAGATCCAAGACAGGATACATTCTCCAGGATGTTTCGAGACGAGCCTCCGGAATATTGACGATCAGAGAAGTAAGCCAGGACCAAGCTTCTGGCAAAGGCACCAACAACGACAGAGGCAAAACCCGAGCCAGCCGTAGAGAAGAGCTTGTCCATAACCCGGTCGGAGAAATTAGAACTGGGCTGTGCTCCATTTTGATTCCCCGCTTCAGAGCGACAGCCTCGCAAAATCCCCATAGTTAGAGCTTGCGTGACCCTTCCCAGAGACTCCGTGAACTCATCAGACGTTGCGATTTTGGAAATCTGTTTAAAACTGGCGGGAATTTGATCTGAATCGGAATGCAGAAACTCATTTAAGTCCCTGGACACAACTCCCATAGTCTCGGCTGAGTCAGAAATTAGTTCGCCCACAGATATTAAAGCGCCTATAAGTCTGAAGAACTTCTTCCTCTTCTTAACCACAAATTATAAACCTTATAAGCACCATAGCCGATGAAATCTAATCAAGGAAGATTTGACCCGATCTCTCTATTATGTGACACGTGGCAGAAACAACAGCTCGGCAAAAGGGGCCAAGCCTAGGCGGGAACAAGGGGACACACTTCGCCGAACTGACCCACCTTGTAACAGCTCGGGATACACTTCGCCGAACTGACCCACCTTGTAACAGCTCGGGATACACACCGCCGAATTGACCCACCTTGTAACAGCTCGGGTTACACCGCCGAATTAACCCACTTTGTAACAGCTCAGGATACACTTCCCCGAACTGACCCACCTTGTAACAGTTCGGGATACACCTCGCCGAACTGACCTGCCCTATAGATACCTCCGAGCTCAAAACCGCCTAGCTCAGCACTTCGCATCACCTTCTGGGCACCAAAACCAAACAAGTCATACCGTGCCTAACACTAGGGAAGTCCGTGCCCGAGGGCGACACGCCTGACTAACTTGGGATCTGACGTTTGGCGGCAGCACTCTAAACGGCCACCTGCCACCGCCACTGACACCGCCATCTCCAGTTAGACGGTTAGGCAGTGACGGTTCTGTCTCAGCAGAAAGGACGACGGTCGAATTGACAAGCACAGGGGTAATCATACCCGACCTGACAAGGGCCTCGGGACGAGTGCACGAAGCGACTATAAGAACCCCCTGCCCCCCGACAACGAAGGTATGCAAAAACTTTGCGCTATCTGGTATTACCTTGCTTTTGAAGGATTATAACTTGAGTTTCGGAGCCTCTACACCGGGTTCCCTCCGGAGCTTTCCCATCTCCTCCGTTTCAGGTTCCCTGCTACCCCGTTCGGAAGCAAGGCAGCAGACAGCTAAGACCAGCCGGATCGCGCTCCATCAATTAGCGTCGTTTGTGGGAAAACGCTTCAAAAAGCCTCCCTCCAAACTTCGATAACCCCTTTTCTTCAAAAAACCCAACACTCATGGCCTCCTCCAGCAACACCGGATGTGGCACGGAGACAAACGCCACCGGGGAGCAACTTCAAGTCCCCATAGTGTGCCTTGAACAGTTCACCATCCCCCTTTCGGCGGATGGGATCCCCATCCTGAACGCGCCACAAGTAGTGGCACCCGTAAACCCTCCTACCACAAGCATCCCCTTTCCTCTCCCCATTGAGACAACCTTCACTGAACCAACTGTCGTCCCCCTGGCAGCTAGCCAAAACCGGTTCGAAGACCTGATGCAGTGCATGCGGGCAATGCAAGCCCAAATGCAACAGTTCCAGCAACACCAGCTTCACCAGCACCAAGTGCTGCACAACATCTCCCAGTATCACTATCAGCAGCAGTTCCCCCAACTGCCACTGAACCAACCACTACTTCCGCCTCGCCACCCCGTTCCGAGGCCGGTCAAGGCCTCCCCGCAGGATGGGCGCCCCCACCAGGCGAAGGCCTCCCGGCCCTAGAACCACCCCAATAGTCAGGCCTCGTCCCCAGGCCGAAGAGAGAAGAATGTCATCCCCGCCTCGCAACCCGCAGGCGGGTCGGGAACCTCGCCCGCGAGGTCGACACCAAGGCGCTCCAAGCCCGAGCTCCCGCTCACCGAAAACCGATTCAGCGCCCTGGCGGCAGACTACCAGCATCCCGGGCCCATCGAGCTCGGTAACACGGAGGCCAACAGCGCCAGCACAAGGCCCGCTCAACGGCGAAGGCGCCGGCGAAGTCGCTGAACCGCCACCCGCGCCTTGTCGGATTTCAGAGGCAAAGACACGAGCTCGGACGAGGTAGGGGCTGCCCGGTTCTCTCAGTTCCTTCCCCCCTCGCATCGGAACTCCTGGCGGTCCGCTTACCTAGAGACTTCAAACTCCCACCTCTAGACAAGTACGACGAGTCCTTCGACCCCAATGACCACGTTGACGCCTTTCAGTCCCAAATGCACATCGCCAGGGCCAGCGAATCGTGCGTGTGCGTGGCCTTTACCACCACCCTCAGGGGGGTAGCTCGCACTTGGTACAGGAACCTGGCCCCCGGGTCGATAAAGTGCTGGGCCCAGTTCGTGCAGGTCTTCACCGCACACTTCGTCACCAGCCAACGATGCCCCAGAACAGAGGAAAGCATCTTCGGAGTAGTCCAAAGAGAAGGAGAATCCATTCGGGGCTACATCAAGCAATTCAACGAAGCATGCCTGCAGATACCGCGGTTGGACCCCGCAGTGCAGCTCGCGGCGGCCAAAAGAGGGGTGACGCACAAAGAATTCAAATGGCACATGGTGGCCAACCAACCCGCGACCGTGGCCGAATTCCTCAAACTCGCGGATAAGTTCATGAGGACAGAGGAAGAAATCAACCAACGAACCGAAGGCGGGAACGAGAAAAGAAAGAGAGAAGGCGAGCTCTCCAACCTGATGAATAGAAAAAACCTGACCCGGGAGCCGAAGCCGAACCAGTCTTTCCCGGCCCCCCTAGTAGTTCGGACGGACTACACGCCGTTAAACACGAGGCGGACAGAGATCTTAATGACGATCAAAGACGCTCCGTACGTTAAGTGGCCACCTCGCCTAAAGGGAAATCCGAACGAAAGAAACAAGAATTTGTATTGTAGTTTCCATAGAGACCATGGTCATAGCACCAAACTGTGTAATAACCTCCGGGACGAGATAGAGGGACTCATCCGTCGCGGATACTTGAGAAACTTTGTACAACACAACAATAACAATAAAGTAGGTTGGCAAGGGGAGCACGAAAAGGATGCCCCCTAGTCTAGCAACAGACCTGTCGAACCGTTGCAGAAGCAGCCTCCAGAAGAAAGGCCAGTTCGGGGAACCATCCATGTAATAGTGGGAGGTTCGGTGGTAGCTGGGTGTACCTCGGCAGCATCCCGGACTTCAGTTCGCAAAGTGGCCCTCGAAGAACGGAACCCCCCAAAGACACCAAAGACCGAAGAATCAATCTTTTTCACGGAGGACGACATGCGAGGAGTCCACTACCCCCATGATGACGCGCTTGTCATTAAACTAAGGATCAGCGACTTCGAGGTCAGGCGCATACCATAGATTCGGGTAGCTCAGCGGACATCCTCTTCAAATCAGCATTTGACCAGCTACAGTTACAGAGGAGCGAGCTGAAGCCCGCGAACACTCCCCTGGTAGGTTTCAGCGGAGAGGAAGTCAGGCCCCTCGAAAAAGTAACTGTCCCTGTGGAAGTTGGCACATGACCTTGTGCGGTTAGACTCAACCATGATTTCCTGGTAGTCGCGACCCCCTCCCCATACAATGCCATAATAGGGCGGCCGATCACGAATATCCTACGGGCGGCGGTCTCCACCTACTATTTGGCCATGAAGTTCCCTACGGACTTCGGTATAGGGGTAGTGCGGGGCGACCAGCTCGAGTCCCGCAAGTGCTACGTTGCCGCCCTGAAGGGAAAAACCAAGGCGGCCGACGACCTCGAACTGGAGCGGCCTGTAGAGCAAGGTGAGGAGCGAGCTTCACCCACGGAGGAAACAGTCGCAATCCCAACTTCAGCTACGGACCCAGCTCGCACACTAAGCATCGGAGCTTCCATCGAAGACCCCCTACGAGCCGAACTGGTGAGTTTTTTACTTCAAAATTTAGATATTTTTGCTTGGTCCGCGGCCGACATGCCCGGCATTAGCCCCGGTCCTCGCAGCAAACTTCATAAGGGAAGTCCATTACCCGAGCTGGGTGGCCAACCCGGTGTTGGTAAAAAAGGCAAGCGGCAAGTGGCGCATGTGCGTCGACTATACCGACCTGAACCGAGCTTGCCCGAAAGACTGCTTCCCCCCCCCCCAAAATTGACCGCCTAGTGGATGCGACCTCGGAAAACGAGTTGCTAAGCTTCCTGGACGCCTACTCGGGCTACAACCAAGTTAGGATGGACCCATCCGATGAGGAAAAAACCAGCTTCATAACCGAGTTCGGCCTGTATTGCTACAAAGTCATGGCCTTCGGACTAAAAAATGTCGGAGCGACTTTCCAAAGACTTGTAAATAAGCTATTTCGGCCCCTGATTGGTACGAAGATAGAGTGCTATGTAGACGACATGGTCGTCAAGACTCAGTTTTCACAAGAGTTAATACAAGACTTAGATTTTGTTTTCCAAATCCTGCGTCAGTTTAGCATGAAGTTGAACCCCAACAAGTGTGTCTTCGGGGTCGCCTCGGGCAAGTTCCTAGGCTACATTGTCAATCGGCGTGGTATTGAGGCCAACCCGGACAAGATAAAAGCCATTCTAGATATGAAACCACCTCGGAAAGTAAAAGAGGTTCAGAAGCTAAACGACCGCATAGCCGCTCTAAGCCGGTTCTTGTCTAAGTCAGCAGACTGCTGCCTACCCTTCTTCAAGGCAGTCAAAGGCAAAGGGTTCGAGTGGACCCAGGACTGCCAGTTCGTGTTCGACGAACTGAAAGGTTACCTCGCTAGTGTGCCAACCTTAGCCCGGCCCGAGGTGGGCGAGTTCTTAGAACTGTACCTCTCGGCGAGCGACGAGGCGGTCAGTTCGGTACTAATAAAAGAAATAGACCGGGTCCAATGACCCATCTATTACGTTAGTAAAATTTTGCAGGGAGCAGAGGCAAGGTACCCGGAGATAGAAAAACTAGCATACGCCCTAGTAATAGCAGCTCGGAAACTCCGCCCATATTTTTAGGCTCACACCGTCATCGTCCTGACTGACAAGCCTCTTAGACAAGTTTTACTCAAACCCGAGGTCTCCGGTCGACTGACGAAATGGGCCATCGAACTCAGCGAGTACGACCTCCACTACAAACCGAGAACTGCTATCAAGGCCCAAGCTTTGGCAGATTTTATCGCCGAGTGCACTTTCAGCCACGAAGCCCCACATGTCGAGCCCGAGGTCCCCAGTTCGGGCGAACCCAGAGCTCCTGAGCCCATAGAGTCCGAACCCGGTGAAGTAGCAGCCAGTGTGGCATCTCTCCTGGTTAGGCGAAGCGCGAACTGGGATGAGGAGCCCTGGATCCTTCACGTGGACGGTTCCTCGAACCAGCAAGGCAGCGGAGCTGGAATAGTCTTGTGCGGCCCGGGCGGCACAAAATTAGAATACGCACTACGCTTTGAGTTCGCGGCATCCAACAACGAGGCAGAGTATGAAGCACTGATCGTCGGGTTGGACCTAGCACGAAAGGTAAAGGCAAAACACTTGGTCATCTGCAGCGATTCTCAACTCGTGGTAAACCAAGTTACCGGCAAATACGAAGCACGTGATCTCTCCATGATCGCATATTTGACCAAAGTAAAAGAAGCCCTGCTCAACTTCCGGTCAAACATCATCAGGCAAATCCCGAGGTCAGAAAACACTGAGGCCGACGCCCTGTCCCGATTAGCCAGTACGAGTCACAACAATATGAGAACTGTGTACATAGAGGTCTTACCTCAGCCTAGTATTCTCGGGGGGACAGAGGAGGTCGCTCCCGTCTTAGAAGTAGAGCCGAGCTGGATCGATCCACTCGCGAGCTTCCTGATAGACGGAACCCTCCCTGCAAAACGCAATGCGGCCAAGAGGGTGCAGCGCCAGGCGGCCAAATACGTCATAATAGACGAACGGTTATACCGACGTTCGTACACACTCCCCTATTTGCGTTGCCTGCGACCTACCGAAGCCGAGTTCGTACTCCGCAACACTCATGAAGGCCTGTGCGGCAGACACTTGGGGGGCAGAGCTCTCGCCCAAAAGGCATTTCGACAAGGATACTACTGGCCAACGATGAAGGCAGAAGCTGTTGAGCTCGTCAGAAAATGCGACAAGTGTCAGAAGCACGCTAACATCCACCATCAACCCGCCTCCGACCTCAAATACCTCGCCAGCCCGTGGCCCTTCGCACAATGGGGCATCGACCTCCTAGGGCCATTCCCACCAGCAACAGGCGGAAGAAAATTCTTGGTTGTTGCGGTAGATTACTTTACGAAGTGGATAGAAGCCGAACCTCTACCAACTGTTACGGCTCAAAACATACAGAACTTCTTTTGGAAGAACATAGTATGTCGGTTCGGGTTACCTCGGGTTCTAATCTCCGACAACAGCAAACAGTTCGAGGATATCAAGTTCCAGGAGTGGTGCCAGAACATGGGGATTCGGAAAAATTTCACGTCAGTCGCGCACCCGCAGGCAAACGGTCAGACGGAAGTAATGAACAGAGCCATCCTGCGCGGACTGAAAGCACGTCTGGATCGAGCTAAGGGATTGTGGGCCGAAGAGCTACCAAGTGTCTTATGGGCTCACCGAATGACCGAAAAAGCAGCCACGGGAGAAACCCCCTTCAACCTCACCTACGGCACTGAAGCAGTGATCCTGGTGGAAATCGAAATACCAACGTTGCGATTAGAAACATACGACGATCGGACGAACGGAGACGAGTTACGCACCAACCTCGACTTACTGGACGAGGTAAGGGACCTCGCTCACATTCGAACGGCGGCATACCAGCAGCAGGTAGCTCGCTACTACAATAGCAGAGTAAAGCAACGAAACTTCCGAGTCGGCGACCTGGTCTTCCGTAAGATTATGGGGCCCGAACCCAACATCGGCAAGTTTGGACCTAATTAGGAAGGGCCCTATAAAGTAAAAACAGCGCTCGAAGGCGCATACGAACTCGAAACCTTGGAAGGCAAACGAGTACCTTGAACGTGGAACATCGTGAACTTAAGGCGATACTACCTATGAACCACCTAGCGAAGTGGACGAAATCAGGCCCTATGTGCCACAAGGCAAGCCAAGGAACTTCGGCGTAGACAACACATTATCAGCTCGGCAAAAAATCAGTTCGCGGCATAAAAGACCGCGAAAACTTAATAACCCGGCAAAGAAACAGCTCGGGGAAGATGAGCAAGGGGAAAAAGACACTCCATTTAATATCCCAGAGCCACTTCTTCGCCATCGGAAGGCACTTCAACAACACCCGAAGGCCCTGCCTCTCCTTCAGAGTCCGGCTCGCCATCGACAGCATTGGCCATCTCCTGAGTTATACGCGAAGTGGTTATGGCACTTACATCGAGGTCGGGGTACGTATTCCGGATCATCCACCGGCTCAACTTGAACCCCCTCCTGTAAGATTCCACCATCAGATCATCAAAACGCGGAGAGGCAATGTAGTCTTCAACTGCCTTCTTCTTGGCATCTTCAATGCCTTGGGAAAAAATCTGAGTTCTCTCCCTGATGTCATCTTGAAGATATTCGACTTGATGCTGCAAATCCAACTTCAAGTCCGCCATATGCTTGACAACTACCCCCATGGCCTCGGCGTCACGCTGAGACCTCGCCTGTCTGGCCATCGCGACGCGAGCAACCTCTTCAGCAGCATAAGCAGCCGCCTCAGCAGCCCGGGAATTTTCCTCTGCAGCACGGAAGGCTTCTTCAGGAGCATGAGCGGCAGCCTCAGCAGCTCGCGCCTGTCGCGAGCTACTCTCCACTTGGGCCGCCAAGGCATGAATCGAAGAATTCACCTACCAAAAGAAACAAGTGAGCAAATGACAGCAGAAGCAACAGAATAAAAAAGGAAGACAAAATCTAACTTACCACCATGGCATGTGTTACGGCACGGCAAGCGACCTGATTCAAGGGAAGATCGGTCCACGCCGCGACCTCCTCAGGGAAAGTAGCGTCCCTACTCTTCTGAAGAGCGTAGTTCGGCATCAACACGCTCCTAAACTCACCTTGAGCTCCCGAGCCTGAGGGCCCAGCCCGCGTATGAGCAGACCCGGAGTGAGCAGGAGCATTTGAGTACGCAGGAGCACCCATATGAGTAGTCTCAGCGTAAGGCGCCCTGGAAGTTTCGTGCACCGGTGGAGTCACTTCGGGCTCCCTGGGCAGATGCTCCGGCGTATGGTCTGGAACTTGGGGCTCCTCATCCAGGGGCAGCTCGGTACGAGTTCGTTTGGCGACCCACTTCCTCCTCTTCATACCTTGAAACAAGCACCCCCCACGAGTTCTCTCCGCGTCCATCACACCTGCAGAAACGAGTTTGACATCAGAAAAAATGAAAGAACAAAGCAAACAAGAAACCGCATAGCTAGAAACCTACCCGAACTCAGGCCGGCTGCAATAAGCTTGGCCTCCGTTAAGTAGTGGTGGCACTTTAAGCCTTGACGTGCCCATTGCCGGAGACCCTTCACCGTTTCTTTATCAAGAGTTACGCCCAAATCGAGAGCGGCCTCACCCCACCCGGTCTGAAAGGGCCATTCTTGTGCACTTCGCACGCCGAAGTAGTCCCGCTTCCAAGCCGGGACCTTATTAGGAAGATCGTGCAGAAGCTTGAAACACTGGCGAGGAGAAAGGTAATACGCCCGTCTTCCCCTAGGAAGAGAACCCGCCTGTCTCTTGAGCATCAGGATAGAGGAGAATATCTCTAAGTCCAAGGGAAGGTTCTGCTCGCAAAAAAGGGAAATTGTCCCCACTAGGTTCCGAATAGAGTTCGGATGAAGCTGGCCAATGGTGACACCGAAGTGGTTTATGACTTCGACGAGAAGGGGATGGAAAGGAAGTCGCAACCCTATAGCGAGCTGCTCTCGAAAAATCACGATCTCGTCGGGACCGTGTTCCCAAGGAATGCTACCCGAAGGAATAAAATATGTGTACCCTCCAGGAAGATTGTAAGACAGAAGTATGGATTGAAGCCCCTCAAGCATCATGGTCGAAGGACCAAACCTGTCTAGCATCCGACCTCGGCGGGAGGTAGATGCCAAACTGCCCGAAGCAACTCGACCCACTAGTTCATAGTCCTCAAGCTCCACCTCAGGATCACTGAGGCAGTCTGGGGACCCGGCTCGGTTGGTGGAACCTACGTCGGCCCTACTCGAAGAATCGTCTGAGTTATCAAAGCTAGACATCGGGGAAAAGATGGATTCAAGAAAATACTCACTGGAAAGTTTGAGAACAATGCCAAAGAACCGTGAAGATTGTATAACCAGCCTTGACGCGAGCTGGAAAAGACTTGGACGCGAGATAAAAGGTTGGACGCGAACTCAGTAGACAAACCGTAGAAGTGACAAACCGACTGGGGTCCCCCACTATTTATAGCTACAGTAGCCAAGAATCAACCGTACAGACCGAAGACGATCCGACGACCCACGTTCTTACCGACCGCACAACCCTTAAGGTCGAGACGTGATTGGCGCACGTATTTCCAGAAAAAGCGATACGTCAGCGCACGTCTTTTTGAAACCAACGTCGCTTCGACACGCGTCTTTCACGAACTGACGCGCCGCACGTCTCCCTGACATTCGCCCGCGCACGTACAGCAGTAGCGCGCCTTTTCGAAATGACCCGCTGTCACGTCCTAGCGGCACGAATCGGTTTGAAATTTAAAACACGCGGTCACAACCACCAGCATTCTTGAGTAAGCACGTTTCTGCGCCAGTTGCAGCTCCATGGAGAAGAAGACAAGCACACTTGAATCCCACAATTTAAAACCCTAGGGTCCTTTTATGTGTATGAAATAACATATTAGGACGTCGACCATCAAAAAAGGGTGAAACAAAATGTTGGACAGTTATAGGGATTCATTTTTTTAGAGAATTTCAGAGCGATATTGGATAAATGGCAAAGGCAAACCTATTGAGGTGAAGTAAGAGAGGTTAAAGTGTGCAGTTAACATAAATCGCAAAAACAAATAAAATATAAAATAACAAAAGTGAACGAGACAAACCCGTTGAGGGAAGACATGACGTTAACTTCGGGGGGATTGTTCTCTCTCTCAATTCTCAACCTATCTCTTTTGGCAGAGAGAGAACATGGAAAAACGCCAAGGCCTCTGCAAATTGCAAGGTTGCTGTTTTGTCTTACATCCACAGCAACAATTTGAATACGATGTTGAATAGTAATTAACAGGTTCGAACTGAGAGATTTTAACACAAACGGAATGCGTGGTACGCACCGTTTATTCTTCCTGGTGGCCATCAACGCCGAGGATTGAATGAATAGAATATGTAGAGAATGTAAGTAGGTAGGTGGTTTACGCATTCAGGGGATATTTTAGATGCAAACAAGCAACTCTGAACCACCAAATAATCTGTTGAAAATCTTGGAAGGGAATGAGCAACCTGGAAGAAATGATAAGCACTGATACTGTGACATATCTTTCGAGTTTCGACCGCCATCAGTTGCGTCGGACGTCTTACCTCTTAAGCACCAGAAAAACAAAAGAACCTTCCCGCCTTCATCGCAATTTATTAGTAATGCCGAAACATCCGGTAGCCCCCCATATCTTTTCAAATCGAACCGTATATATAAAATACACGTAGGATAAATGAAAAAAAAAAAAGGTAAAATATAAAAACCTCCCCTCATGTTTCTGACAATCATAAAAACCTCCTTTTAAAATTTCTGTTAATCATAAAAATTTCTCCTATAATTTTACTTTAACAAAAATTTCCTCCTTTCCATCAATAATCAAGACCAAAAACGTTAAAGAGATGATATTTTTTTCAATATACCTATTTTACCCTTTCATAAATTAATGTGCATCTATTTTTATTAAAATAATCGTGTCTCAGCATCTCCACAATCCGTTGAAATAGTGTTCATCTTCTTACGACGCACAACGACAAAATGGCGAATTGGCAATGCATTCCATAATCCGCTTGAATACTGTTCATCTCCTTCAACTGCTACGCTATTAAAGCATTTGTGGAGTTTCGCACGAGAAGTTTGTAGGTTCTTCTCACGGAAAACTTGTAGTAAAAGGTCATCCCTTCCTCTTTAAAACCCTTAGAGACCCTTCTCGTCAACCTAGAGTTCCCTGCCTCCCGGGGTTTCTCTTATCTCTTATCTCTTTGTTTCTTTTCAGAGATGGAGATGATGAAGAGCTTTCGCGGACCTGCAGTATCTGCTCTCTTTTAGTTATGTTATGCATTCCTTTCTGCGCATTTTCCATGTTACACCCTCTCGATTTCTTGGCCCTGTAGTCGATTCGAAAAGCCCTAAACAACATGCCAGGCTCGAACTCTGACTCGTGCAACTTCGCCGATGTGTACTGTGAAGCCGACAAGGTCATTGCTTTGAACCTAGGTGATCCCAGAGCTGGTTCTCCTGGCTTAATCGGTCGCCTCGATTCTGCAATCGGTAAACTTTCAGCGCTAGCCGAGCTCTCCATTGTTCCCGATAGAATTATTGGTACTCTTCCTCAAACGCTATCACAGTTAAAAAACCTCCGGTTTCTCGCCATTAGTCGTAACTTAATATCCAGGGAGATTCCGGCGAATCTTGCGGAGCTTCGGAGCCTTCAAATGCTCGATCTTAGCTACAATCAATTGAGAGGCCAGATTCCCTGAACAATCAGAACTCTCTCGTCGTTAATCCAATGTCATTCTTTGTCACAACCATCTGTCTGGTTCAGTTCCTCCGTTCCTATCACGAGCCCTAACCTGCCTCGGCCTTAAGCACAATGACCTCTCCGGCATTCTCTCACCTTCGTCTCTGCCTCCGTCGCTCCAGTACCTGGCAATGTTGTACAACTGTCTGGTTTAGTTTATCTTATTCCTTTTATTAATTAAATTCTTTTTTATATTAATAAAAATATTTTTATCAATAATAATAATTAACATAAATGGATTGTAGTTTTAAATGGAAGTAGATTGTTTAGTGCAATAATATATCATTGAATATCTCAACTTCAATATAAACCACGAAGTAAGAAAGTGCCAGCTTCGCACATTCCATTTTAGTATATAGATATAGATTTGAGTACATTCGTTTGTTAATCAAGTCGAGTTCGAATAATATGAAATTTGACTTCGGATCTCTTGCCCACAAAAACTCTACCCATGCCCAAGTGATGAGGGCATATTTGGACCTTCGGTGAAATTGTGACATCAGGCACCTCATACAAACCAAGTGCAGCCTCTTGACAATTGGGCAGCTCGGTAGAGCTTGCCACACCTTGCCACTTACAAACAACTCGGCATGGCTCGCCACAGGCAGCTCGGCAGAGCTTGCCACAGCAGCTCGGCATAGCTCGGGGAGCTCGAGAAGCTAGGGGCAGCTCGGCATAGGTAGCTCGCCACTCCGCAGGCAGCCTGGCATCTTACGAAGAGCTCGTCACTTAGGGGTAGCTCGACACTTATACGCAGCTCGGCATAGGCAGCTAGCCACTCTGTAGGCAGCCTGGCGTCTTATGAAGAGCTCGCCACTTAGGGGCAGCTCAGCACTTACAGGTAGCTTGGCATAGGTAACTCGCCACTTAGGGGCAGCTCGGCGTATCACAGGAAGATCTCCTGCCTGACAACCGTACCTGGCAGATCCGAAGACTTGCGCCCACGTCTCTCGCTAGGCGGCGGCGTGCCTGCCAGCCTTGAGAGCTATCCCTTGACTGGTAGAGCCGTACTCTGCAGCAACCGCCTGCACCCGCCACCTCAGCTCTGGCAGTAACGGTTGCGACAGAGAAACAGAGGTAGTTACGCCTGACTTGACAAAGGCTGTTACGCCTGATTTGACAGGACACCACTATATAAGGACTCCGACCCCCAAAGACAAGGGGGAGAGAATGAAAAAATTGAGGTAATCCCTGCTCTCTAGCTCTCTCATTTCTCTCCAAGCTCCCTACAATCAGAATGCTAACTTAGGCATCGGAGAGTCACCGTCGGGAAAATACCCTCGGGTCCTCTGATTCAGTTATCACAGGTTCCTCAGCTCCCACCGCCTACAAAGATGAGGAAAAGATGGAATTCTCGCAGGTCCCTCAACTCCCGCCGCCTACAAAGGAGAGGAGATCACTTCAGGCAGAGGGCAGTTGGGTTGCGCTACACTAGGGAGCTCCACCATCCCCTGAGTTACAGGCCGCCTAAGAGTAGGTCAAATGACGAGTCCACCTACGTAGTTCACCACCAGGGAGCTCGTCACCAAATAGCTCATCACCAGGGAGCTCGTCACCAAATAGCTCATCACCAGGGAGCTCCACCATCCTCTCCTGGGAGTAGGTCAAATGGTGAGGCACTTGGCCAAAAAAAAAATTGATACATCACAAAAAATTGGTACGTGACCAGAAACGGTTATATCAATTGGCGTCGTCTGTGGAAACATGCTACAAAAAGCTAAGTTCTTATCCTACAAAAGGTAAAGCCTCATCAGTCCTCTTCGCAAGGTCCCCCCTACAAAGATGAGCTCTTCGTGGCTTCTGCGGGAGTTGGCGGCCAACAGAATACATAGGTGCCCTTACTGGTCGAGCCTTCCAAGGCTCCCGTGTGAGCTAGCGCCCTAAAGTTAGTAGTGTTGCCCCCGAAGGTCGAACTCCTAGTAGCTTCTTGTAGGAGTGAGTGACTGGTATTACGAAGCTGATGCAGCGCAATCATAGATCTAAGGCACCCACCTGGTCGGCTCGGCACCTGGTCAGCTCGGCACCTCACAAGCAAAGCCTACGAGCCACATTATTGCTTAAGACCTAGTCGCCTCTTCGGTATGGGCAAAGTCAAAAAAGAGTGGACTACGAGTCACTCCCAAAAGCCTATGGTCCACATTACTACTTAAGACCCAGTCGTCTCTTCGGCACGGGCAAAGTCAAAGAAGAGTGGACTACGAGTCGCTCCCAAAGCCTATGGGCCACATTACTGCTTAAGACCCAATTGCCTCTTCAGCATGGGCAAAGTAAAAAAAGAGTGGACTACGAGTCACTCCCAAAAGCCTATGGGCCACATTACTACTTAAGACTCAGTCGCCTCTTCGGCATGGGCAAAGTCAAAGAAGAGTGGACTACAAGTCGCTCCCAAAGCCTACGAGTAACATTACTGTTTAAGACCCAGTCGCCTCTTCGGCATGGGCAAAGTCAAGAAGAGTAGACTATGAGTCACTCCCAAAGCCTACGGGCCACACTATTGCTAAATACCCAGTTGCTTCCTCAGCATGAGCAAAATCAACAAAAGTGAACTATAAGTTGCCCCTAGAGCCTAAGGGCTACACTATTGAACTAGCGGAGACCTCCTCACCTTATAGGCAGCTCGCCATTAGCAGGCAGCTTGCCACATACAGGCAGCTCCCAAAGCCTAAGGAATTGGATCAGCACTTACTAGCTCGTCGACTTATGGGCCAAAAGAAGAAATCTACTCCCTTCGCTAAGTTACTCTCAGCTCAGGAGTGGGGGGCAAATGATGAGGGCAGATTTGGCCCTCCGGTGAAATTGTGACACCTGGCACCTCATACAAACCAAGTGCAGCCTCTTGACAACTGGGCAGCTTGGGAAGCTCGGGCAGCTCGGCAGAGCTCGCCACAAGAAGCTCGGCATAGCTCGGGGAGCTCAGGAAGCTAGGGGCAGCTCGGCATAGGCAGCTCACCACTCCGCAGGCACCCTAGCGTGTTACGAAGACCTTGCCACTTATAGGCAGCTCGGCATAGGCAGCTGGCCACTCCGTAGGCAGCTTGGCGTCTTACGAAGAGCTCGCCACTTAGGGGCAGCTCGGCGTGTCACAAGAAGATCTCCTGCCTGACAACCGTACCTGACAAATCTGGAGACTTGCGCCCATGTCTCTCGCTAGGCAGCACCGTGCCTGCCAGCCTTGAGAACTATCCCTTGACTGGCAAAGCCGTACTCTATAGCAGCCGCCTACACCCGCCACCTCAGCTCTGGCAGTAAAGGCTACGACAGAGAAACTGAGGCGGTTATGCCTGACTGATAGAGGCTGTTATGATTGATTTGACAGGACACCACTATATAAGGACTCTGACCCCCAAAGACAAGGGGGAGAGAATGAAAAAATTTGAGGTAATCCCTGCTCTCTAGCTCTCTCATTTTCTCCAAGCTCCCTACAATCAGAATGCTAACTTAGGCATCGGAGAGTCCCCATCAGGAAAATACCCCCGGGTTCTCTGACTCAGTTCTCGCAGGTTCCTCAGCTACTGCCGCCTACAAATAGGAGGAAAAGATGGAGTTCTCGTAGGTCCCTCAACTCCCGCCGCCTACAAAGGAGAGGAGATCACCTCAGGCAGAGGGCAGTTGGGTTGTGTTACACTAGGGAGCTCCACCATCCCCTGAGTTAAAGGCCACATAGGAGCATGTCAAATGACAAGTCCACCTAGGTAGCTCACCGCCAGGGAGCTCGTCACTAGGTAGCTCACCGCCAGGGAGCTCGTCACTAGGTAGCTCACCGCCAGGGAGGTCGTCACCAAGTAGCTCACCACCTGGGAGCTCCACCATCCTTTCTTGGGAGCAGGTCAAATGGCGAGGCACTTAGCCAAAAAAAAAAATTGATACATCACAAATAATTGGTACATGACCAAAAATAGTTATATCACCAAGGATTTAAATATCAATATCTAATACAGGGTGTATCATATCGATATCGGTACAGGGCGATACATGATACGCTACAAATGGGAATATATCATGTAATCGTGTGTATCTAATCGATACGAATGCTCAGCCAATACGCCATGCAGTTTCTATTAAGAAATGCAGTTAGGGCAATTTGAACTCATGTTGATTAATGTGCTTAGCAGGTTAGCACCTAAGCCCTTAAACCACTAAGCCACTTAATTTTTTTATGACTAAAAATGAAATAAAATAATATTTATTAATTTCATTCTCTAAATGCAAACCTAATAAATAATACATATTTATGTCTAACAACTCCAACTAAAAATTAAAAAGAATAATATTCGAAATTAGTATTCTATAAAATAATGGAATAAATAATTTATCAAATCTACATTTATATCAAAACATTAATTGAACCCCAAGAAATTAATACAAATAAAATATTAGTGATAGAATAATAAATTTGAGTACTTAAAATTTACAAATTTGTACATGGTATGAATCTTAAAAATTATATTTTTTATAATTATTAATTAATATTTTAATTTACATTAAATAATAAAATACTTATTGTTTACAAAAGTAAAATATATTTATACAATATTCAAGAATATAATATTAAATTGAACCTATCAAACCTACTAATCTATTTTTATATCAAAAATGATTTTTAATTTTAAAAATTTATAAAAATAAAAGTATTAATAATGGAATAATAATTTTAGTAGTTAAAAATTATGAAATTGCGTATGATATTTATTTTAGAAGTTTTAATAGATTTGATATATTTTAAGTTGAGAATATATATTTTATAAATTATTAAATGATATTTTAATTTACATTTGAAAATTTAACAATTGGTTGACTTTTTGTTAATGTAAAAATAAAAATAGTAAAACAGAAAATGATTGATATAATAATTAAAATATAATAGGTGCATATGTTTTGTGTTTTGTACTTTTGATTTATGCATTATCAATAAAATTGTATGATATCTATGCATCCTATTGTATAAATTCTAATATCTTTTTATATGCACCACTAAAATATACATTTTTTATATATTTACACATTATTTGTAACCATTTAATTTTAACTTTAGTATTATTAATGTATTTATGGAATTTGTATGGGTTTCCCTAGCATATCCAAGTCTTCCTGTATCCAAATTGTCCGATACGATATTTGATACAAATACTTTAATGCTTGCCCACGTCTATCCACAAAACACTACCTCCATGCATTGGGAATATCTTCAGATAGTTGTGTTTATATATATATTGAACTAAGCCTTATCCTTTTATGTTGTGCCAAGTTTAAATTGTTTAATATTCAACTTGGCTCCATTCGTATCCACCCCAAGTGGCCCCTCCACAAGGTCACTTCATCTGGAATTGTCTATTTGCTCTAATATCTAACATTTGAAAGTGCAATAATTACATTAAGAGATGTATTGGTATTGACGAACTTTTCTTTCCTATAAACTCTAAATGCAAAGAATGTTGTTTACTTGTTATGAATTCTAAATTCTGAAAATTTTCAAATATCTATTTTAATCCCATATATTAGAAATTTTGTTTCTCTTTTAAGAGATAAGAGATAAAAGGAAAAAACTCTCATTTTCCTCTTAAAGTTGTAAGAATCCTCTTAAGAACTAAGAGTTAAGAGGAAAGGAAAAGGCCTCATGGTAGGGTAATGGGGACTGTAAAGAAGGCTTTTGGACAAGTTAGTTAAAGAAAGTTGTATCGTACCCTTAGGAATTCTATATCTAACCATATGTGTTGGTTTTAGCCTTTGGGGTATAGGTACCCTTTTAAAGGTAGTTTGAGATTTTATTCGGAATATGATATTGGTTACTGCAGCACCATAACGATTAGTACCAAGACATTGGCTTCATGCATTTTTTTCTCTCCTTTCTAAATTTAAAAACTCAGGGTCACCTTGTGTCATTGAACCAATGGCCATCTTTTGGTTAATCTAGCCTCCTTTGTCCCTTGGGACCAAAAAGGGGTATTATAAGAATATTCACTTGTTACTTGTCATCCATCAACTATGCCACTTGGTTTGATCTTGGGCCCTAATTCACCTGCCATGGAGGAATCCTTAGTTTTTTTATGCTTTGGATTGACATTAATGTTTGTGATACAAAATTAAACCAGCAAATGGTGTGGGTTATAGGACATTGGCTTGAGACATTTTTCTCTCCCCCTTTTTACTTTTGAAAGCAACAAGGTCACCTCACTTCCTTGAACCAATAATTAACCATCTTTTGACTAACCTAGCCACCTTCCTTAAGGACCAAAAAGGGGTATTATAGGAATATGCAATTATCACTTGTTGTCCATGAACTACACCTTTCAACCTAATCTTAGGCCCTAATTTACATTCTGTGGCTTTTCACCAATGTTTAATTAAACCTAATATGATGCCAATTATTATTTTTTAAATTAAATAAGAAACTTAAATTATATGTGTGTGTATAAATTATCATGTTTGGCTCTTAAAGAAATGCTAGTCTTTGGGGCGGGGGGGAGGGGGGATTTTAGGGGTTGTTGATTTTCATAAGCTTATCTATAAGATTCAAAATTTGGTGGTTGATTGTCCTATTCAAATCCCCCATCTTCACCATTTTACCTTAATAGTGATTCCAACAATAACATTTCAATATGACCATTTTATTGCAACTCAGAATCAAATAAATAAACTTGTTTCAATAATTTGGTTTCTTCTTGTTCAACTTTCTTTCATTTTTATTCATTAAGTTGTTTTAAGTTTGACATCTATCGATGTTAGGTTTTATTTCATTGGTATTATCATCGTTGATAGTTGGGTTGTGATGAGATATTTTGAATATTGGAAGAACAATAAAGGGCAAAGTTGACTACAGAAGGATGAGTTTGGAATTAAAAAATTACGTAAGTTATAGTGACATCACGTGTGAATGGATTGTAATGTCATGATTACAAATAGAAAGGGTTTTGTCAATGGTAAGAAAACTTAGAGAGGTAATTTAAGTAATTTTTTAAACAGTATAGGTAATTTTGATAAACGATAGAGGTAGTTTAAGTATTTCTTTATAGTTTCTATTATATTAATTGTAAGGGAAATTTTCATAAAGTACCCTATGGTTTAGTTAATTGACTAGCTCTATTCCTACTTAGACCTATTCATGGGCCAGGCTTCGGGCCTTACTTACACTGTGCCAGGCTTGGGTTTTGTGTCAGGACCCATTCAAAATTTGGCAAAAGCCAAGCCCGAGCCCAACCCATGAATAGGTCTACTCCTACTGTTTACATATTGCCTTAAAGTACCTTTAAGTTTATTGACAATTAACTAGCTCTAGCTCTACTGTTAGCGTCCCTTAATGTTCTGTCGCAATCCGTGCACATGTACCCTTTGGTTGATTTTCATGAAACAAGCAAATAGGTTCTCGTCTCTGGTGAGATTGAGGCTCGGATAGAACCAGCGAAAAGACGGGTAACTCTTCTTGCTTTCAGCTGATGGGGATGAAGACGAATTTCCTGTTTGGGTTTTCATTGATAGATTGGCAAGAGGTGTCAGTGGCTTTAGTGTTAACATTGGTGTTGGTGCTGATGCTGTTGCTAGTGCTTATAGTTGGAGCCTTGGAGGGCGGAGGTGGAGGTACTAGTTGAGTTCTAAGCTCTCTCTGCCTCTGTCATTGCCATTTTATGCAGCCATGTATTAACAATGTTTAGGGTTCATATAATCATGAATATGTAGGCTTGTTGATTTCGAGATTCATAGACTTTAAACAAATAGATTGATATCTTAGATAAATTTCTAAAATTATAACAACGGATTGATGGATCCAAGAAAACCGTTTTAGAATTTAGGTCTAGAGTAGCTTCCTAAGAATTTACAAAAGCTTAATCATTTGAAATTTTTCATAGAAAAAACAGTGCAACCCTGCTTTACCTAAGGAATCCATAGGAGAGATGTGTGTTTTATTGCCCGAAAAGCAACAATTACACCTAGACTTATAATTTTTCATTAAATGGGTTTTATTTTAAAAACTTGAGGAATAGTGGAGGACAAATTTGATATTTTATTTATTATTAGTATTTAACGAAAATGTCAATTGTCAAAAAACTTGGAAGTATTTTAAGACAATATGTAAATAATAAGGGTAGAGTTAGTCAATTTCCTAAACCATAGGGATACTTTAAGAAATTTGCCCTACTTGTAATTAGTTGGCACATTATTTGGTTCAAAGGGCCAAGTCTTTTGAGGAGGAGAGGTTATAGTTGGCTCTAACTTTTTCAAACCTAAATAATTATATGGCTTCTATTTCTTTTTAATAAAGTGATTTTCTTCATAAAAAATGAAAAGAAAAAACAAAATGATATGTAGATGTATAATTGTCCTATAATTTGTATGAAATCATTTTACACTAAAATATAGGGAGAACTCTTGAATAGTATCCTGAACTTTGGGGGTTGTCTCAAGTTAGTCCACAAACTTTAAAACGTGTCTCTACAGTATCCTAAATTTTCAAATTGTGTCTAATATGTCCCTATCGTTAGTTGACTGTTAGTCAACGCCATCATGTGACATTAGGTGCGCATTAAATAATTTTAAAAAGACAAAATTACCCTTTATGATATTTTTCTGACCATTTTACCCATTTTCATTTTAGTGTTAGAAGAAGGAAAGGGGAAGAATGGTTATGAAACTGGACATCGATCAACTCTTGAAGCTCCCACTCCCTTGTTCAAGCTCTCCCATTCAACGATCAACTGTTATTGGATGATCACTTGTCCGGTTTCATAATCCTTTTTCTCCTTTCCTTCTTTTAACACTTAGACAAAACGGGTAAAATGATTAGAAAAATATCATAAAGGGTAATTTTGTTATTTTAAAATTATTTAATGCACACATTATGTCATATGACGGTGTTGGCTGATGGTCTTTTAGACACAATTTTAAAGTTCAAGGTATGCAGAGACACGTTTTGAAGTTTGAGAACTAATTTAACACAACCCCAAATTTCAGGATACTATTCAAGAATCTTCCCTAAAATATATGCCCATCTGTTTTTTTTGAATTTTTTATTTGAAATTTTGAACAAATAATTAAAGTAGCTAATCAATCTTTAAGACTTTAATTATTAATACAAAGACATTCAATTGTGCAAGTCCTTTCTTTTAGATAAAATGGATTGCAAATTATAAATTAAGCCTAATTTAATTTTTTAAAAGGGAAAATTTCATAAACTTTCCTTATGGTTTAGCTAATTCGTTAAGGGTACCCTTATTATTTGAAAATTGATTAATGATATCCCTATTATTTCTAACAATTGATTAATACTTCTTTTACTATTAGTGCCGGTTAATAGGAAGATTAAAAATACTATTTTACCCTTTATTTTTAACTGCCTGTGGCGGTTTAACCGGAGTGGCGGAAGCCTGCTTCTCGGCGTTGTACCAGTCTTTACAAACCAAAGAAACAGAGCTCCTATCCCTGTGGAATTTCAGAAACCAAGAACACATTCTAAGACCTCGTTCGGGAACGACGAAGCCTTCTTCTTCTCCTCCTCCAGCGTATCCTTTTGCCTCTTAGAAGCCATGCCTACTCAAACTTCAAAATCTAATCCGTCACGCAGACGGAAGGACAAACTGAAAAGGGCTTCAGAGAGATAGTGGTAGTCATCGTTGCTACTACCTACGATTTCTTCCACGTGCAGGTGGTTTGTGCAGATCCGAGATCGTTTTCCTCGTGGCTTGTGCAGTAGAGGAGAAGTTAGGCGGCGATTTCCTCAACCACCGCTGCAAGGTCTCTCTTCTCTCCATTCTTCCCTTCTGTTCGTCAACAGCGGCGGTTTTGAAAAATATATATATTGAGTCATTCCTCTTGAATCTAGCTGGGAGAAGAGAAAACTGAAGCCTGAAGTTTCTATACCCACCGTAATTCTCGCGGGAAGTTTGCAGGCCAAAAGATGGAGGAGATTTTTGTTGCAATTTTGTCCATGTTTCTTGATCTGGCGTTACTCCCTCTTTATTCATGGAAACGCCGTCAGGTTTCTAGATCTTCTGATGGTCGAGAAGAAGATGAACAGGTTCGTGTTTTTCAATTATAAATTCAGAAGTGATTGCTTTCTGAAATTTTGATATCCTTCCAATGCAATCTCATTTTTTTCCCCTTTCCTTCCCCGTTATAACTTCAAGAACTTGAACCCTAGCTCTAATTGTGCTTTTTTTTTGGTGGCTCGGATTATCGCGTGATACTGCTGGGAATACATTCTATGCGTCTTTCTTTTTTCTTCTCCCTAACTTCACTTAGGACTTTAGAGATGAGCATAGTGTGCAGATTTTCATTTTATTTTTTGTTTTTATCTTTTATCAAATTTTTGTACTTTGTTGGAAATTAGAATTTGATTCTTTGTAGGATAAAATTGGGTTTTAAAAAATATATATTGAGTTTTGACGAAATATTAACAGAATTTAATAGTAAATGATGAGGGCGGATTTGATCGTCCAATGATATTGTGACTATTGGCACCTCGGAACAATTAGGTGACACCCGGAATCATTTAGGCAACAATTTGCCTTAACCAAGTTGATGGTTTCCCACCTAGCGGTCTGGCCCAGGCGCGACCTAGCAGCCTGGCTTAGGCGCCGACCTAGTGGCCTGGCGACTTGCGAGACGTGTTCGCCGACAAATTCGGCATGCATATCCTAACACTCTCACGATCCTTGGAAGTTGGCCCACGTGCTGAACGATCTAGAGGGTGGTCAACATGCATGGCGGTTGCCTCAGGGAATCTCGGACCACTTGGACGATTTCTCAGAAATCTCAGATGCGGTGTGTGAAGCCCACGCCAAACAATGCATGTATAAAGGCACAAACCTCAATGGCACAGGGGGCAAGTAAGCATATTCTAACTCTCATACTTTGTGATTTTTAGCTCGCAATCTACTATGAGAGTACTGACTTAAGCATCGGAGCGACATCGCCGGGTTAGCCACCCACGGGTTCTCTGACATTGATTCCTTGTAGGTCTCTAAAGAACTACAAAGCTCAACAATCAATTCAGCTTGGCAACTAATAGGTAGCTCAGCCCTCTGGTCAACTCGACACCTAATAGGCAGCTCGACACTCTTGTCAGATCGTCACCTAACCTACCTAGCTCGACCCAGCCAGTTCGACACCTAACCTGCCCAGCTCGGCCCAGTTAACTCGGCACCTAATCTGCCCCCAGCTCGATTTGGTCAGCTCTGTATCCATATCTTCATCCAGCAAAAGTTCACTTCGGCCTCTGAGTCATCGACCACTTGGAAGCAAACCAAATGACAAGGTACTTAGCACAAAAAATTGATACATAACCAAAATTTGATTCATCAATTGGCATCATCTGTGGGAAACGCTACAAAAAGCTAAGTTCTCATCCTTTGAAATGCTAAGTTCTCTTCTTCCAGAAAGCTAAGTTCTCACATTTTAGAAACTAAAAGCTCATACTTTCTAGTTTCCATTTTTTATGGACTCAAAGATTATGCGGGAAGTTGATGGCCAATAAACTAAGCAGCTCTACCAACTTTATTTTAACTCAGATAAAACATCATCAGTCCTCTTCGCGAGGTACCCTCTACAAAGACGAGCTATTCCTGGCTTCTGCGGGAGTAGGCGACCAACAGACTGCATGGACGCTCCTGCCGGTCGAGCCTTCCAAGGCTCCCGTGCGAGCTGGTTACGTAAAGTCAGTAGTGCTGCGCCCATAGGTCGAGCTCTAGTAGCTTCTTGTAGGAGTGGGTAACCAACGTCATTAACGAGACTGATGCAGCGTAGCCATAGCTCTAAAGTGCAAAGTTGAGAAAAGACCTCGGCACCACATAAGACCCAGTTGCCTTTTCGACATGGGCAAAATCAAAGATCAAGGAGAGTGGACTACGAGTCGCTCCCAGAGCCTAAGGGCTAAAGTGTCGAACTGGCAAAGACTTCGGGACCACATAAGACCCAATTGCCTCTTCGGCATGGGCAAAATCAAGGATAAGGAGAGTGGACTGCGAGTCGCTTCCAAAGCCTAAGGAATTGAATCGACGCTTATGAGCTCATCGAATTAATCATTTCAGGCCAAAATGAGCAATCTACTCCCTTCGCCGAGTTACTTTTAGCTCGGGAGTGGGGAGCAAATGATGAGGGCGAATTTGGCCCTCCAATGATATTGTGACACATTGCACCTCGGAACAACTAGGTGACACCCGGAACCACTTAGGCAACAACTTGCCTTAGCCAAGTTGATGGTGTCCCACCTAGAGGCTTGGCCCAGGCGCGACCTGGCGGCCTGGCCCAGGTGTCGACCTGGCGACTTGCTTGACGTGCTCGCCGACAAATTCGGTATGCATATCCTAACACTCCTACGACCCTTGGAAATTGGCCCACGTGCCGAACGATTCGGAGGGTGGTCAATATGCATGGCGGTTGCCTCAGGGAATCTCAGCCCACTTAGACGACTTCTCGGAAATATCGGATGCGATGTGTGAAGTCCACGCCAAACAATGCCTATATAAAGGCACCAACCTCAATGGCATAGGGGGGCAAATAAGCATATTCTGGCTCTCATACTTTGTGATTTTTAGCTCACAATCTACTATGAGAGTACTAACTTAAGCATCGGAGCGACTTCGCCGGGTTAGCCACCCCTAGGTCCTCTGACATTGATTCCTTGCAAGTTTCTAAAGAACTACGAAGCTCAACAATCAATCCAATTTGCCACTAGGGAGCTCGACCCTCTGGTCAGTTCGGCGCCTAATAGGCAACTCGACACTCTGGTCAGCTCGTCACCTAACCTGCCTAGCTCAGCCTAGTCAGTTCGGCACCTAACTTGCCCAACTCGGCCCAGTTAATTCGGCACCTAATCTGCCCCCAGCTCAGCCTGGTCAATTCGGCATCCAAGTCTTCATCCAGTAGACCAAATGACAGGGTAGTTAGCACACAATTAATACATAACCAAAAATTTATTCATTAGTAAACATGAAGTTAGTCGATTGTTAAAAACAATTGGGATAGAATTAGTCAAAAACAGATACATTGGTCAATTAGCTAAACCATAAATAGTTTAAAAAATTTACCTTTTATTAAATTAAATAAAAAATATGTGAGAGTCTGCACCCCACTAGGCGCATCCCATCTCGCCCTACATGCACATATCAACGTGCATTACGAACATCTCCCACGGTTGTCATTTGGGAGACGTTCTAAATACACGATTGGGATGTTCTGTGGGGCGGGCGTGGGGCGTAGATGCGAATTCTTTACTATGGGGTTTAAGAACTCGAATTGGATTAGGGTTAACTCAACCCAACATACCCGGCCCGAGTTGTGATGGTAATTGGCAAAACCTGATAGGAATTGCAGGAGAAATAAAACTCTAATCGGAGACTCGCTATCCCTCTTTCTTTCGTTATTCCAGATCATGCTTTCTTTGGAGCTGCAATAGTCCAGAATCTGGGTCTCTAGACCAGTGCTTTAGCGTGGCAGGAAAATCGAAAGTGGAAACGGAAAGTGTTAGGCAAGCAAAGGCGGAGCCATGGGCCGTTCCGAGACGAGGTTCTTTCAGGAACTGGCCTTGTACGCTGCAAGCGCCGCTCTGAGCTGCTTGGTGTTATTCGTTGGCCTCCGTCAACTAGACCCAAATCGCGCTGCCAGCAAGAAAGCCCAGGAACAGAAGAAAGAGATCGCGAGGCGCTTGGGTCGTCCACTTATCCAGACCAATCCCTACGAGGTACGCCACCTCCCTCTTTCAACGCCTTTCTCCTGGCTTTTGCCTCTTTTTCTTTGTTCGGAAATCAATTCCGCGAATTAGGGTTCAGCCCATATCTTGCTATTTCTTATGCGTGTTTCCCCTCGGAACACAAGAAGTGTGGAAATATTTTTTCTTTCTTGCTAGAAACATCGCAAACCGGAAAAATACAAGGTTCTTAGTGTGTTCTTTATCATAGTTCACAATTTGGGTTTTTCCAGCAATCATGTTGTGAATTAGGTTACAAATTCGGAAAAGAAATAGAAGGATAACGGTATCTTATAGAGACGGTTAGGACCTTCTTACTGGCTTTGTAATAAATTAGCTCATCAGAGAAGTAATATCGCTTGAGACCTCTATCAACCGGTAATATTTGGTTAAATACCACTGCGACGAATAAAACAAAAATGTTATGCTTGAGCATCAAAATCATAATTTATAGAAGCAACTAAGTATTGGACCTGAGGGGAGTGAAAAGTATTCAGTTTTAATCTAATAGCCACTTTCATTGGAGTTGAAAACGCTTTATCAAATTTTGAATAAAAATCAAGAATACATCATGGATATGCACTTCTGAAAATTAAGAGTATGAAGGATAATACTGTGCTGTAGCCTGTAGTTTTTTCTAAGTTTTATGTTTCAAATATTCCATAATTTATTTCCACATGTCAAACAGGTTGAAAAAAAAGACATAAGTTAAAAGTGGTTCTTGTTAACTCTTATCAAGTTCTAGGGCACCGAATTTATGTACAAATTTTCTTTTTATTTATTATCTAGGGTGGAAGTATATATATGTGTGTGTGTGTGTAACTTTTTTTATGGTTTAGTGGAAGAAAACGATTGGTACAATATTCTATTTATCGATACTTTTTTTATTGTTAATTCGATTTATGGATAATGCTAATAAATAAAACCAAAGGATTTTTTATTGATTACCTAATGGCTAGTATAGTGCTTTTGAACTGCATGGGAAAAGATATTGCATTGTACTGTATGCATATCAAAATGGGGGTTACATATACAAATGCCGTCATTCTTCATTAATAAAAGAAAAAAATTAAAAATGTATAAAAGAGGATGCTACCTAATTCTGGTCCCCATTACTTGGGGTCTTAGGAGGGGTGGACCAGATACAGAACTAACCTCCGGAATCTTTTACATGAAGTGGCTACTCACAAACTGAAACCTGTGTTTGCACACTTGCCAAAAAGTATATGCATATCATAAAATGAGAATGTATAGGAGCAATTGATTTGTTGATACTGCAGATTATAATCTTTACCTTATCTGCAGAGATCGGGGAGCAGAGCTTGAAAGACTATATGATTGAGATTTTTTTGTTTATCAGTGATTATATGATTGAGTTTAATTGGAGACAACTATGTGTGTTCCAAATATTTGATAGAAGTATTTCCAATTTCTAAACAAGTGAAAGAAAAAGGAAAATGAGATATTGTTATTGCCTTTCTATTCTATTCTAGAAACTCTGAAACCACTTGTTTTCTTGATGGAGTATGAACTAAAATTCTAATCTCTTCATTGGTATGAACGTTAAAGTAATTATTTCAATGCATTATTAAGGAATCTTTGAAATATATTAGAGAAAATGAGTTCTTGTTATCTAGTAGGATACCTTGAAACCTGACAAGATAGGTTCTACGTTGTACAGATTAACAAAAGCAATGCCAAATTTTAAATAATGATTTTCTATCAATTGTCATGTAGGTACTTGGAAAGTCATTATTCTAGAAAGTATTAGCAAGTAGTGATGCTTCATTGACAAAAATCTCTTTGATACTGTTATTAATAGAAATATAGAATAAAGGCACTTCATTGAACAAAGAGAACATTTATTGCTAATATTTGTCTATGGAGCTGTATTTTTATCAAAGTTGAACAAATTATTTAAAAAGAAAAGTAAATGAAACTGAAGGCATTTATCTTCGACCAAAGTTATTAAATTGACTTGCATGTGTTAGGTTTGCTATCCTAGGTTATTGCTCTGATTTGAGTTGTAACATGGAAAAATCAAAATAGACTTTCCTTGTTTGTTTTACTTGAATTATTTCTAATGTTTTACAGGATGTAATAGCATGTGATGTTATAAATCCTGATCATATTGATGTGGAGTTTGATTCTATTGGAGGCTTAGAAGATATCAAAAAGTCACTCTTTGAACTGGTGATTCTTCCACTACGGAGACCTGATTTATTTTCTGGGAAGCTTCTCAGGCCACAGAAAGGGGTATTACTATATGGGCCACCTGGAACAGGAAAGACAATGCTTGCTAAGGCCATAGCAAAGGAATCTGGAGCTGTATTTATTAATGTGCGAATATCAAATTTAATGAGCAAATGGTTTGGGGATGCACAAAAGCTTGGTAAGTTTGGGTTATCTTTTAAATTGTTAAGGTGACAGGCGTAAGCTATCTTCATTACTTGATATGATTAGATGATGTGCTCTGTTTTTTTTTTTTTTTGAATTTTACATTTTTACTGAAAATTATGATTCCTTAACCCTCGTTTAGATTTTGATGTTGAGTGAGCATTACCTTAATTGCTAGTAGACCTGGGGGTCCAATTCTTTTTTAATCATCAACAGAATATACTGTATTCAATGGCAATGGGAACCATTCTATCCAAAAGAAAAAAAGTAAGAGCAATTACAAATAGCTCACAGCTGGCAGGACATACATTTTCTGTTTACAAATTTACACTTCATTCTCAGGCCCAGGCATTCCCCAGAGAAGACTTTTTCTTTTCTTTTCTTTTCTTTTTTTTGAGAAAAGGGTGGCTTTCATTCATAAAAGGGTAAGATACACAAAAGGTATAGGATCTACAAAAATAATCTGCAAAGGCATTGAATTGGCAGTATACAATTTTTATTGAGCAAAATTATGAATTTATTGAAGGAGAAGAGGTACATGAAAAGATGTACATCAAGAATCTAAACAAAGAAAACAGAAATTACATAGGCAGAAACCTGTCACTAAACAAGAAATCTCTATGAGCATCAGATTTAGATAGACCATCATCAAGAGAGTTTTGTTCCCTGGGGATCCAACTCAACTTTACATTCATTGAGCCCAATATGTTTCTAGCTTCTGCCAGAAAATGCGCCAATATCCAAGGACCTCCATCTTTTTCTTTAGCCATCTTATAGTATTGGTGGAATCACCCTCAATGGCTAGACATGAAATGCCTAACAATTTTGCAAAACAAAGCCCCAAGGGGGCTGCCAAAATTTCTATCCTCCCCAGGCTTAGCTAGGGAATCAGCCAAAACATTTAATTCCCTCAGAATCCACCTAAAAGAGACTTCAATCTCAGCAGAGATCTCCCTGCTTTCATTCAGAAAATGAGCATATCTCCATGGGCTGCTCCCCAACCTAGAAGCCCAACCAATAACTTTCTTAGAAGACTGCGTTCAGATATCCTTTGCTGCCCTAAGACCTTCAAAGTAGACTTTACCTGATTACCCTTCTTGACTATCAGCCAGGCCATAGGCCGTTCTAGGGGTCCACCTGAATGAGCAGTCATGCTACTGCTTATTGCTTTAGCTTCTCTAATAGTAAATTGGAAATTCCAAGAAATCTCTTCTTCTGCAAACCACCAAAGGGTGACAACTTGGCAATCCCCTTCTACAATCAGAATTGTCCAATTGTGCAATGCTGCCAAGGCACCGGCCTTAAACCTTGAATTGCAGCCATAAGTTCACCCTCAATGAATTACCATACCTGGCTAAAAAAACTAATTATCGTACTTGCTGCCCCCAAAAAGCTAAGTAGGATTTTGCCTCTATCATGTCTTAATGCCCCTACTATTCCAGATTCAGCTGTATTGCCTAAACTGCAACAATCAGAGTTTAGTTTTAATGTGCCCAATTCAAGAGGGCTTTTGTCCTGTTGTCCACTATTATTGGTTGATTCCTAATGGAGGAGCCCACCACTATTTCCAACCTCTCAATAAACCATCTAGTGTGACTCCCTTGAGTTCTTCTCTTACAAACACTCAATATGAGCTATTCTCAACTTGATAATTTCTATTAGTGATTCTGCATCTTATTCTTTGTTCATAAATGGTCTAGCATTTCTCTGACCCCGAATACTCCATAGAGTAGCAGTCCTTGTGTAGTGCCATAAAATCCTCGTTCTTTTTGTGTGGCAGCTTACCAGGTTTGCCATGAAGAGATCCATGATGCTTGGTGGTGCTGTCCCAGAGGTCCCAAAGAGAGATAAAAAGTGATTCCATACCTGAGATGTGAATAGGTAAAGTATTTTATATTTTATTGATATCATGTAGCAAAAAGGATACATTAAATAACCTGGGATGCATATTCACAGAAGTCCCTTGAACAAACCATCAATTTGACCTGTATTTGGGATCCACAATGTAGTTGATCCTAATTTTAAACGCAACTATGGATCAATATCCATGTCTCAAGTAAAGTGTTGGTTATGTACTTGCGACCTATAGGGGTAGGGGACTCACTAAAGGCCGAACTGATGGCGCTGTTAACTAAGCAATCAAACTTCAGAAATTTGGAAGTTGAAGGGGATTCAAAATTGGTTATTTCTTGGACCACTTCTAGATGTAATGTGCCATTGACTTATGGACATGCTTTAAGTGAGATAGAAAGCCTGACAAAGGACCTGAATGCCTCTTTTACCTGGACAAGGACTGCAAATGGATGACTGGCACTTGAGCTAAGTAGGGGATCTATAGGCAGCAATTGTTTTGAGCTTTATTGTGATTTTGTTGTTGGACGTTATTGTTTCAGGTTTCTGTATTCTTTGGTGGCTGGTTACCGATTCTACTGTAACTTGTTTTTTCACTTATTAATATAATAAATCTTTTCTTGCTTATAAAAAAATCCATGTCCAAGCCCAAATCAGAATCATCATCATAATCCAAGCCTTACCCCAAATATATGGGGTCAGCTACAGGAATCCTGTTTCACTATTCTGTTCTGTTTAATGCCAAAATCTAGACTCAAATTGCATAACTGAACTATGTCCATGATCCTTGTATTATTAGCTAATTGCTCCACCTTGCCTCCTTGATAATTTATATAGCTATACTAGAATTTATGAACTTTGGTATGGGCATTCTTGGTGTTGGTTTCATGGAAAAAGGTAAGTTATTGGTTAAGAATGTATTTAGGTTTAGGAAATGGAAAAGTGTTAGTATTGTGTGCAAGTCTGAAGTGTTTCCAGTTTTATCATTCCATAAACTCTTTCAAGGATGTGTTGTCTAGAATTGGTACGATTTGGTTTTTAGTTACACTTAGAAGATGAGATCTAAGATTCTATTTATAGGTTATGTGATGTAGACAACCATCCTGTATTTCAGTATTTCTTTTGAATTCTCTATTCCATTAACTTAACTGTTTTGATATTTTCTTTCCTTCAACCACTGTTCTCCATACCCCCTTCTGGCATTTTCTTATCATTAACTACAAGAGTATAATAGTAAAGAGGAAAAATCAGAATGTACAAACTTTAATGTTCTAAAAATTGAGAGGGAAAGTGCTACCCAATGCCCCAACCAGTGATGGGGTGTTGCATGTATGTGACTATGAGGGGCAAGTCATTATTCAAATATTATAAAAATCATTGCCTAAGCCAGCAGCATAGAACCATAATACAAATCCCTCCTACTCACCCCTCCACCTTGAAAATCTACAATTTAATTGGCAAAACTTGGAACCTAATAGAATTAAATGCAGTGTTTTAAAAGGCATGGGAGGTGTATGCCTGGAGGCGTGTCTCCAAATATTATAAAAATCATCATTCATAAAAAAAAATATTATAAAAATCATTGCCTAAGCCAGCAGCATAGAACCATAATACAAATCCCTCCTACTCACCCCTCCACCTTGAAAATCTACAATTTAATTGGCAAAACTTGGAACCTAATAGAATTAAATGCAGTGTTTTAAAAGGCATGGGAGGTGTATGCCTGGAGGCGTGCCTCCAGGAGAGGTGCCCTCAAAACGCCCTGAGATGTATGCCAGGGGCGTTGATACCTCTGGTGCAAGAGGCATATGCTTCATATATCTTTTTCATGAAGCATGCTAGAGGTGTACACCTCATGTGCCTCACACACACTTCATACAAAAAAACAGAAAAAAAAAAAGAAAACAAGAAAAGAAAGGAAAGGAAAGGAAAGGAAAAGAAAGGGAAGGGAAAGAAAGAAAAAGGAAGGGAAGGAAAGAGAAGGGGAAAGATTTTTATTAAAAATAGAGAAAAATGAGATCCTCCTTTCTCTTCTTCCTCCTCCCCTTCCTTATCTCCTTCCTCTTTAAGGAGGCTTACGCCTCTTATGTTCTGAACTACGTCTCACGCCTCCAGGCAGTGGAATGCCTCGCATCATGCCTTTGCATTTTAAAACATTGATTAAAGGCTTAAGTTTTTGTCAACAAAGTTTTTTCTTTCTTTTTTTTTTGGAAATACGTAAAGTAACTGTTACGATTCATTTGTCCCATATTAGTAGTATGGGATGCTAATGTGAGGTATCCCATATTGGTAGTATGGGATGCTGTTGTGGGATATATATGTGCTTGGGTTCCCTCCCTCTAACAGCTACTTTTAGGGGTGTTCTCCTAGGCACATAACAGTAACTTTTATTAAAAAAACAGGTAGAGTACAACAGGCCCCCAAGGGAAATACTCTGCTTGTCAACAAATATCTCGCTTCTCTAATTGGACGATCTTCATGAATCTGAAGATTAACACTTATTCAAGGACTGATAATATAAGAATCCCCTCAAGATGATTCTCTCAAAGATAGAATGGAATCCTAATCCCCTGGTGGGGTGATGGAAACTTCATCCTCAGTGAATGCGTCATACCAGAGGTCCCAAGTAAGCAAGTAATGCCATGCCTCTGCTGTACACAGGACTCCTCAAGCACCATAAGGGCCCAGGTTTCTCAAAGAGATCCATCAAAATTTTAGTAGCTACAGATGGAATCATGGAAGGTCCCATTCAGATTAGTCACTGTCCTAAAGATACATTAGAAGGCAATGGCTGCTAGTCTCCACAAGAATTCATTGATATGTTTCTAAAATCCTCCAATTCCTGAACCAAGTGAATGGACACCAACTTGACACTTGCTCATAGGCCATAAAAGAGCCATTATTCAATGTGGGTCCTAGCTATCTGGGATCTTGAGAGGAGTGAACTGTATACAGAGTTACAGACCTAACCTTTGGCATTTTTCACATATAGTGGCTGCTCTCAGAACTGTCTTCACATTCTTACTAGCTCGATATTTTACCATTTCCACCAAGCAGTGATCCCTAGGTTTTACCGTTATCACTTCCTCATGGGATCACCATTTATTTTGGAAGATTCTATTCTTCCTTCCAAGACTCCCCCGGCCAAACTGATGCTGCCACATTATATTTGTTTTTGTTGCATCAGCTTGTTATTGGAGTTGTTCTCCTGCAACAGTTTTTGTAGCTGTTATTATTCATTTGTTTATACTTTATACTACATCCTTGCCGTTTTTTTTCTTATTTAAGCAACAAAATATTACTGACATTATTGCAAACAATATTTTAATTTTTAAAACCTGAGTAAAACTGACAAAATGGGGATACAAAGGTCCTGTTCTAGATTAACCTGCTCAGGTATTCAAGCTTTGTTATAGGTTAGTTGTTGATAGAGAGGCAACAATACATTATACATGCCACTCAAAAAGTGAGAAAATTGGGTTTTAAATTTCTAAAGCAGTCTGGAGAGTAAGGTTTTAAGGAGGATGGAAATACCAGAGTGGACTACTGAGTAGGAAAGAGGGATATAAATGTGTATTAGCCTATTAGGGTTCTGGGCTTTAGACAGAGTAGAGGAAGAAAGAAGGAATGGAAACGAGAAAGATGTGAATGGTTTTCTCATCTATCCACAAAACCATAACTAGATTCTAAAAGGTATGGATGGTTTTGTATTTGCCATGTATGACAACAAATAATACAAGATGAAAATTGTAATTCTAGAATACCTTTATTGAAAAAATAGAACAGCTGTTTATATGTGAAAACATTTTCATTTTACAAAAAGTTAATGAAATAATATGTATTAGAATGATATAATTTTTAATAATGTGTTTATAGATATTCATGTATTATGTTGAGACACTTGGGAGTAATATAATTTTGTATTAATTTGTTGTGGTATGTGGCCAAATAGAATCATGGGAGAATTCTTGAATATTTTCTTGTAAGTTATATATGTTTTTTGTCAGAATACTAACATCTAGGAAAAATTTTGCAGTGGCAGCTGTGTTTTCCTTGGCTTATAAGCTCCAGCCTGCTATCATATTCATTGATGAGGTTGATAGTTTTTTGGGGCAGCGTAGAACTACAGACCATGAAGCAATGACTAACATGAAAACTGAGTTCATGTCTTTGTGGGATGGTTTTACCACAGATCGTGAGTATCACTCAAAAGTATTTTTATTCTGTTGTTTCTGTATGTGTTTAGATTTTTTTTTTGATAAATACCACATATGCTTAGAATTGAGCTATACTTTTTCCTATACTCTTTAAATCAAATTCCAAGTTAGATATTTTTGGAGTTTCTGGTCAAAGAATGTCATTGTTCATTAATTAAAAGCCATGAAGTTGGTTTGCTGAAAGAAATAAAATGGTAGTTTAGTTACTCCAGTGATTAAATACTTGAAGATGTTAAAACTAGTGAACAATGGTGTGTAGCTTTGTAGAAGGTAATTTGTTGCCTCATTTCTGAGCCCAGGGGAACAAAGGCAAACTAAACTGGTTTCATGGTATCTGGGACCTGCATTTTTCACCTTTGTTGTTCTGTTTTCTGAAGCTGGAAATTTGCAGCAATTGCATTATTTCTTCCAATGGAATTTTTGAGAATGATAAATTTACTACACTTCTTTCAAAAAGTTCTGAGCATTACTGTCAGACTACCTGGTCAAATCCTCTCAAACTTTTGGGGACCCATGTTGCAGAGTAAAGAAATTGCTCTCCAACAAATGTAACATATTGTTCTTAAAATTTTGGTGTAAAATGTATTGCATCTTTCTTAGTGCTGAAATTACTGGAGCACATCTCTGTATAACGGTGATGGTGATTTTCTATTGTTAATATAGAGAATGCTCGGGTAATGGTCCTGGCTGCAACTAACCGCCCATCGGAACTTGATGAAGCAATACTTCGGCGTCTTCCCCAGTCCTTCGAGATAGGCATACCTGACACAAATGAGAGAGTGAAGATACTGAAGGTGATTTTGAGGGGTGAGAGGGTAGAAGAGAATATTGATTATGACTACATAGCCAGCTTGTGCGAAGGGTATACTGGTTCAGATCTCTTTGAACTTTGCAAGCAAGCAGCTCTTTGCCCTATCAGGGACCGATTGCGCGAAGAGGCGAATGGAAATTTACCTCATGTCAGTACTTAGTACTCAACTCATGTTTGCATTCCGTTGTTTTCTTTTCCTGCTTATTTTCAGCCGAATATTATCTTTTTTTATACACCAGATTGTTGACCAACTTGATGAAATTAAGAAATGCCCAGATTTTCTATTAGATGGTAATATAGCATGTACAAGGACTTAGAACCACAACTACTGCTTGCTTTGTTGTGAAATATGAATGTAAATCTTTTCTTTTAACTTCTCGTGTTGATTGACACGATGACACTTCATGGCTTCATGCCAGTCTTGTAACCTAATCAATTGTGCAGATTTGTTTCTGGGCAGTCAATGAATTCCCACTATTTGATGTGCTCTTTTTATTTCTTTTATCTGTTCTTGGCTATTACATGTATGGCCGATTTTCTTGACTTGGTGCCTACATTAGTTAATCTTTGCTGTTTGTTACTATTTTTTTACATCGTTTTTCTTAAAGATGATTCTATATTTTGGTGTCTTAGATTAAAAAAGAATCTATTGAATTTTGGAATCTGGCTTTAGATCAGCCTACAGGATGTCTTGGAACTTTCTTGAATTTGAAAACCGAGATATCTGTAAATTAAAAATCCATAGTTGGAAAATGAAATGTGTTATTATTGTGAAGCTACTTATCCTGTTGTGATGGAGATGATCAAACATTTTATTCAATTCATTGGTCTATGTTGTTTGATGCAGACTACGAGGCCACTGTCACAGTCAGATCTAGAGCATGTCCTAGCTACATCTAGAAAGACAAGGACTGCTGCAAGTGAATACAGTGGGTTAAGCTCACAGTTGCCGGCATGGTCGAGACACATGGAGCAGGATGGATACCAGGTTCTGATTGAGAACCTTGCTAAACTTGTGATGTTCCTGAACCTTCAATCAAATGCACGTGACCTTTAGAAAGGATTCTCATCTGAAGGTAGTTCGTGATGATGCATAAATATTTTTTGAGAACTAAATGTCTTGGATGTTTTTTACTTTCAGGGATTGTAATCCTTTTCAAGCAGACTGCTCACACCATAGACTCGTACAAGCACTCAACGATCTCTCCATGTTTTATAAGCATTTAATTACTTTGATAAGCTGCCCTGATTTCAAACATTGCAGCTCCCCCCTCTTCTCCCTCGCCCTTTCTAAATTCATTTCCTGTAGCGGCTATCTGAGCTTAGAATCCAGCATTAATGACTATTTACAGGTTCTTATTTTGTTTTTGTACAATTTGATGCACATGATAAGTTCTCTTTCATAATTGTGTGTCTGCAGCTCTGCTAAATCACTTTTTATTGACACTCAATGGAAACCATGTTAACTAGTTCGTTCACAATTTTCTCCATTTTAATGATTTATTGATTTTGGGGTCCCTTTGGTTTGGTGATCTATCGGTATAATGTGGGCGGGCCGGCATGACACAGTTTTGTTGTGCTGCCCACACTGTAGCAGGCCGGTCCAGCCCGATAGATTAGGGAAGGGGCCAGCACGGGCCCAGGCCCGTGGGTTGGGACGAACTTTTTTAACAAAGGAAATATATTATATTGACCATGCCGTCCCGTGGGCCTCAAATCCCTGGCCCAGCCTGGCATGGGTATATGTGTGGTCGTGCCCACATTGTGCTGCGGTGTATCGGCTTATTATGGGCGTCCTGGTGTGTTTCACACCTATACGGTGACCCATGTATTTCATGTTTTCTCCTTTGAGTAATTCTAGTAGGTTGTAGCCATACGGATTGGGAAAAAACCCGTATTGAAATATGGATCCGGTGTATCATGTGGGGCCCCTCACCCCTGTATTTCTGAATGCTGATCTTGGTTTCAAACCCCGGACCTTGCACGATGTAACAGATTCACAGTTCAAACCTTCCGGGCACCATCTTCAAAGATGGACGTGACGTATCTAAATATTGTCGCATGTTTTGTTTGCTTGTTTTGGGTGGAGATGATCCGAAGTCCGAAGATATGATTGGAATGTTTAATATGCAAACAGTTGCATGAGCTTGTACGCCCAAGCCAACAATGTTTCTCATAATAATTCTAAGTCATAACTTGTTACATGTTCTATAATCAGAGATCCCTGACCTTTAGATGGTATTCACATGAGGGAGGGCTTACACTTAAAACTAGTACAATGGGGGGGAGGGGATGTATGGTCAATATCTCTTCTTCAAGTCTTCACCTCATGACTTTATTCCAGTGTTTTAAAAATCGACCTGGTAGGTTGCAGGTCACTCGTTCGACCATGCCATATCAGTATCTATGTGTATATATAAATACATATTTTATCAATATATAATGTATAATTATGTTTTAGATATGATATATGCATTATATTTAATCTATATTTTTTAATTCAATTTTTAACTTTTTATGTATAAAATATTAAAAATTATAATTTAAGGCCAAAAAGGGATTTCTTGCAGAGAGGGAGACTATCGAAGGAGAAGAATTAGGGTTAGGACATAATATGTATATTATTATATTTTTGATAATATATATTATTAATTATTATATATATAATATTGTCGGGCTGGGCTTTTATGTGAAATCCCAAGCCCGACCTGAAATTGAGTCAGGCTTAGATAATAGGGCCCGGGCTGGGGCTCACAGGCCTAAAAATACTATCCAAGCCCGACCGCAGCCGGGCCGGGCCGTCGGGCTACTCGGCCCATGAACAGATCTAAGCATGATATAATAAGGTTAGTATAGAAAACACTGTTCTCTCGCTCAGGATGGTGTGCCTAAACTAGCGCTCCATCAAGCTGGATTTAAATATCTCAACTTGAAAGAAGCTGAGGTTGAACCTTTTAATCTAAAGATAAAAAGAAAAGTTCAGTCAAAACGTTGATCATATAAAATGAAGGAAATTGCAAATAAAATGATTGTAGAAAGCGAACATTAGTGAACGCAAAATGTAAAATAATCAAGTCCCGCCATCTATTAAGTCTTGCAACTGATTTTATGAGCTAAAATTGGTTCAAACATGGTCACAGAACAATGGAACATAGTGCTCCGATCTTGCAGAATAAATTTGATCGTATAAAAAATTCTTTATCATTATCACTGTTAATTTTGGGGCAGGGTGACCGGTGACGGTAAGCAGAAAGAAGTTCTAGACTGCTAGTAATGGCTCAAAGTTCTCAGAAGTTCAGAGGATAGAGTTTCCTCCATTTGTGCCCCTGAATATTTTGTCATCCTCAGATTTTTTTTTTTTCTTTATGCCAATTCGCAACCTACATTTTCTTGTAAATTTAATCAAATCATTAAGCCTGGTAAGTAGAATTTAATCAATAACTACCACTTGGAGTAGTGAATAGCTTAATGGTCATTATAAGGATTATGTTTGGTTACGAGTCTAGTTCGGTTCAAATGAGAATGCCATTTTGATCCATATATTCATCAAAGCTCCAAGGGGGGTTTTGATTGGTCAATGATTGTTCAGTATCATACCCTTCATATCCTAAAACAATTTTTTTTTATTGATTTATCCATTTCATAAATTTTTATTGGTTTGTATAGTTGAGAATAATCACGAAATCTATCAAAATACAATGAGATATTATATCATTGATGGAGTGTTCGGTAGATAAAACAAAAAACAAACCAAAAAAGAAATTATGAAATGGGGCAAACCATAACCCCCTTTTTTGCTAACTGTTGGGTTGTGGGTAATTATCCTTTTAACCATTATATGTCTCACAACTACTTCAATCTCTTATTTCATGTGTATGGCTGACATGGGTTATGAGTTATTATTATTGGTTAAACAGCCCCTAACACACAATGATCAAGTGCAGCTAATCCGGATTCACATACAGCATGGTCTTACTCATTATCACTTGGAATAAAATACAATGTGTTTTTAATGGCAGTAAACGGCTTCTGTCATCACAGCAATGAAAGTAATTAAGGATAACCTAACGTCTCTTTTCCTCATTGGCAATATCATCATAATTTACATGGGGTCTATAATCACCTTCAATTATGTCATTTGGAATTTAGCATCTGGCGTGCATTTGCCATCGATAAATGACATAATTTAAGGGTAATTTGGCCCCATGATCTGTTGCCATTGTTGGTGAGGCGTAACATCAGCAGAAGCAGCCAAAGGACTAGCCCTCTCCCCATGTAAGACCAAACTTAAGCTCTGTGGCCATGGTGAAACTCTTTGTACATCCCGATAAGCCTGAAGGCAGGAGTTCAGGATCCAAACCAAACGTAATCACATGGAGTTCTCCGTGGTATTCTCAGATGATTTTTTTGCAGGAGCAGGACTTTTCTTCTCCATGAGAAAGGACCAACGATAACCCAACCATTCATCCATTGGACTCGTTATCAAATGGCGTTCCAATGATTCAATTTGCTCGCTCTCCACCGATAAAGTCATTACTGTCCTACCGTGTTCATCGTTCATCGTTCAGCTGCTTGAAAAGTTAAAACCCAGGCAAGAAATAATGGCAAATTGTTTATTTTCTTTTTCTAGCTACCAGTGTCCAGTGATAAAAAACTTAGAGAGTACAGTGAGAGCGCGTCCTTTGGAGTTCGGATCAACTCAAGTTCACAGACAGAACGATAGAAATGCTAGTCCCTACAATTATTGGATTCCATGCCCCACATGAGTGTACAAGTACTTGTGATTGTAGGGAGTATACAAGGACGAGGAGAGGGTATTCTACATTTGGAATAAAGGTCGTCCGAATGTAAAACCAATTGCAAGATCATTTGGAATAATAACTGCTCCACACATGTAATAGAAAAAGATGCAACAGAGAAAGAGTAGTTCAGACACAAGGACACAAGAAGGGTCGACCAACAAACCACCAAATTATGAATCGTTTTGTTTTGTCTATTCCAGCCTCTCCTTTAACCACATTACCCACTACTACACCTAACAGCTCCACCACAATCACCTGTCGATTCTGCTTTATTTCTCTCTCTAATCGAAAGCTGTTAACTACTTTCCTTTCATTATCAGGCACTGTAAATGAACTCCTACCATCATAGCCACCTCTTTTGTCCCATATTCTACTATATGCATAATTAGCATCTTTGCATGCCAAAAGGTAAAGTCCTCTCATGCACTGTAAATACACAGGAATCTCACTCCCTAATTCACTATGTTTGTTTGCTTATAAGCAAATGAGTAATTCTATATGTCAAGGGATGTAGAATTACACATTTCAGTTTCAGGAAGACAGAGTAGCAGCAGGAGTATCAAGCGGTACCTAAGAGGAATCAAATTCGTTGACATGGCAGCAGCATGTCATGCTCAAGAAGATATGTTTTCAAGGAGTCTACAGAAGAGATACCATGGGCTTCTAACAGTTAGGACAAGAGCCATTAGAGGTAAAGGTGCTTGGTACTGGTTTTACCTAGAGCCCATTCTTCTCCAAAACCAAACCACAGGAACTGCTAAAGCACTTAAACTGCGGTGTGGCCTTTGTAATGCCCTTTTCTCTGCTTCCAATCCTTCTAGAACTGCAACTGAGCATCTCAAACGGGGAGCCTGTCCCAAATTCCGAAATCCTGAGACCAACTCTAGTGCCATTTTCCCCAAGTTCAGAAAGCACAGCCTGATGGCATTGCCAGAACCACCACTACCAATCAGCATGATACTTGCGCCTTCCTCCATTGACCCAATACTTTCTATTCCACCTAACAAGCCACAACTGACCCAAGCCCAAGTAGACACAGCTTTTCGTCTGCTTTCTGACTGGTTCTATGAGTCCTGTGGCTTTATCTCTTTCTCCACCCCTGACCACCCAAAGTTTAGGGCATTTCTTCACCATCTTGGCCTCCCTCAGGTTAATGCAAGATACATCTTTGGCAGAAATCTTGACACCAAGTATGCAGAGGCCAAGCTTGAATTTGAGGAGAAACTCCAGGATGCCATGTTTTTCCAGCTATCTACTAATGGCTGGAAGAAGGAATACCGGAGGAACAACTGTGCTGATGAAAGCACTTCTGTGAATGTCACCTTGAATCTTCCAAACGGTAGCAGTCTCTTTCACAAAGTCCTGTTCATTGGAACATGTAATCCCAGCTCAGATCACATTTTAGAATTAATACAGTCAACAATCAAGGAATTTTCTGGTGGGGATATGTTCCGGTGTGCTGGAATCATTGCTGATATTGGTAATGTTAACTGCAAAGCTCTACAGGACTTAGAGTTATGCCACCACTGGATGGTTAACCTCACATGCCAATCAAAAGCATTCCACAAGCTTCTCAAAGACTTCTTCAAAAAGCTTCCTATCTTCATCTCTACTGCATCCTTTTGCATGAAGCTAGCCAAAATTTTCAAATCCAACAACTTCACTGCAATAGATCTCTTTCTCCCTCACCATCAGAGTGGTTCCTCTGAAAGCATGTCTACTGCCCTTTCTGCCATTGAAAGTGTCTCCACGCTGTCTCACTTATTGAGTCAGACTTTCACTGAAGAAGCCATCGTCAAAGAGTCATTAAACAGGGAAATATTGGATGTGATTCAGGATTCAAAGTTTTGGGATGACCTAAACTCTGTAATTGTTCTAATAAAGCTAATAAAAACTGCAGTGCAGGAAATGGAAGAAGACAAACCACGTTTAGGCCGCTACCTACCCCTATGGAAAGAACTGAAGAGTAGAATCAAGGACTGGTGCAACAGTTTCAACATTGAAGAAAAATCAGTCATGGACTTGGTACACAGAAGGTTCTCTAAAAACTACCATCAAGCCTGGGCAGCAAGTTATGTTCTAGACCCTCTTTATCTGGTCGAAGACAGCAGTGGGAGGTATCTACCACCATTCATGTTCCTTTCTTCTGAGCAAGAAAAAGATGTAGTCAAAATTATAACAAGGTTGACACCAGAAGAGGATGCACACATTGCATTGATGGAGTTGATGAAATGGAGGACCCAGGGATTAAACACTGCTTATGCACAGGCAGTTCAGGCCAAAGAGAGAGATCCAGTTACTGGAAAGGTGAAAGTAGTGAACCCACATGGCAGTAGATTGGTGTGGGAGACTTGTCTTAGTGAATTCAGTGTGTTAAAAAAGGTTGCAGTAAGGTTGATTTTTCTTCAGGCAACAACAGGGGTTTCAAATAGGACAGAATCAACTTTAAGCTGGTTTTGTTCCAAAAGTCGATCAAAGAACATAATTGGAAGGTCACAGAAGTTGTTGTTTTTGTCTTCACACAGGAGGCTGAAGAGAAAAGGGTTCAAAGATGAACAAGGAAATGATTCAGAAATGTTTGCATGCAAGAAGGAAGAGAGTCTGAGTGAATGATTAGCATGTAGACCAGTTGGTAAAAAATGATCTTTATTGCCAGGGTATTCATCAAGTTTCAAACAAGTGATTGCTTGCCATTTCTTTTTCCTCTTTATATCTTTTGGTCCAGGAATGAGCTTTCACTTAGAAACATAAAGCTGCAAACTTGAACCTTAACAACATCAAGAGGTTCTGTTTCAACTTGTTTTGCATCCTTCACATATGTACTTTCCAGTATGATATTGTGTCCTCATCTTTCCATCAATAAACATCTAAAAATGTATAATTACCAAAGGAAAAATGCAAACTGAATTTTGCAAATGATTTCAAATCCCACTTCTCCCTTTACTTTGAACCGTGCATTCGGCCAAAGAACAAATGCACGGTGAGTAATTTGGCATAATCAAAGAATTTTGGATTTCTCTGAACACAAGCTGAACTACCTCTATTGGAGATGCAATCAGAAAGTCAGAGATAGATCATATTTGAAGTATCTGATATGGACTCGTTTTTTTTAATGTTCAATTTAAATATTTACAAATTCTATCCTCATAAGGAAAAAAGCAAATATAACCCCCAAAATGAAGATTCTTTACCTTGTATTGGTTCTGGTAACTGATTTTTTGATGGGAAAAGGACTCAATAACCTCATCTTAAAGCAGAAATCCAGAGCAACAGCAGAAAAAGCAAAGATAAAAAGATTCTCAGATACATAGACTGCACTATCAACAGCACGAGACAAGAAACTCCCAATATCTAATTCTAAAGGCGGTCCAGCTCCCAGTGCCCCTAAGCCTTCATTTTCAGATAAAAAGCAAATTCGTGAGATATCAATTATAAAACTGCAAACTCCTCTATAACTCAAACTAGGAACAAAAACATCACCTTTTTTTTATCCATAACTAAAATATTTTATATGTAAAATAACAATTACGATACTTGAAATATGCACTTCGAATCAATAAATCATTAATACCTTTGACAAAGCTAAAAGCTGCAGAAGTCCCAGTCTTAAGTTGAATGTTGTCCAAATCTCTACGTATAGTGTACCGAAATGTAACTCCAAACAAACTGCAACTAATGAAGGTGATTGCTAATGGAAGTATTAGCTGGGCACTGCTGCTAACCTGAGAAACGGAAATGGGAAGCCCTGCAATTGTTCCAACTATAGCAGATATAGATGCTGCTTTTATAGACTCCCACCTCTCTTCTCCTTTGTCAATTCCCTCATTTTCTTTGTCCTTAAAATTAACTGCAGACTCAAGGTCGTTCATGTTTATGGAAAGAGAGCGTTCAGCTTCTTCAACCATCGCTTTTGCTTCTAATATTTCCTTTTGGCATTCTGCAATCTTGAATAGGACCAAAAAGGAAACAAAGAAAATAAAAATGATAGAAGAAGAAGAAAATCAATATCTTAAGTACCCAGAAAAAAAAAAAAAAAAAGAAGAAGCAATAAACAGGCGGAATCGCCTAAGAATGAAGGAAAAAGTATGCAACACGTCATGATAGTTAGAGGACTAATCTGCCCCTCAAAAGTGTTTTCAGCATTACAGCGATATTAGTTCTGTGTGCATTCTTGCTCCCTCAAATGTACAGTCTCCAGTTGAAAATACACTAAACTGATCACATTCTCAAAGTGATCGGGTATTCAGACTATCAATTCCTCCTTTTTGAACAATAATAACGGATTCGCCTTGGCTTAATTTAGAGTTTGGGGGCCAAGGTTTCATTCACAATGTACGAAAGATTGAATTTCCCGCCATAATAATCTAACTAATGAAAAGACCAAGTAAAAGCAAAGTATAGAAGACCTCGGAAGCTCTACTCTCGAGTTGATTAACGTAATCTCTCAGTTGGGCAGCTTCTATCTGCTGTCTTTCGATCTCTGCAAGCTCCTTCCTTGCCATCTCAACTCTTTGGGATGCTTTATCCAAATCATCTAACAAAGCCCTATTTTCCTCTCTGTTCAACAGTTCCTCTACTCGCTTATCGACCATTCCAGATAGAGCGTTTTTCAAATTCCCTTCTGTTCTCTCTTCCGAGCTGCATTTCACAAGCAGTATTCGAGACAATGAAGAAGTTCTGTTCCTAAAGAAGGTTGGATAATAAATAGAACGTCGTTTTGCGAGAAGACTGTTAAGGCATGGAGAGCAGAACCAATTAGGATTGATTAGGGCTTCCATGGGTTTGGTACTTCGGTTGCAGAAATCGTGCAGGGAATGGATAACAGCGGCCACGGCAGAGTTGAAGTTGAACGACCAGATGAGTAAAGTGCATTTGCTGCTTATCCGGAGTCCAGCCGGCCACAGTGAATGAGGCTGAAATGGCTTCGACTTCGAGGTTGTTTGCATGATCGTGTTTCGCCACGTGGAATATGCAACCCGGTTTCCCAGGCTCAAAAATGCGTCCATGTTTTCGGTTTGGTCTGGGGTGCGGGGTGGAGCAAGTGAGCAATAAGACCCACTGCATGGCTCTCTTCACCTTGGCATTCATTTGGCACAACTGCACAAGTTTCGTGCAGGTGTCAAATCGGGCCGGGTTAGGTCGGCATGAGGCCAACCTTGATCCAATCCGAGGTTCTAAACCTCCAGCCCTACCCCTAACCCAACCGGAGTTTCAATCCGAGCTAATCAACCCTTTAACCCTAATCCAATCGACTTCGTCGTTCTTTCATTGTCTTAAAATCTCTCAAATTTCCTTTCTTTAGGGTGGATAAGTTGGTGAATCCTATGAAAATTAAATAAATTTGCGTTCATATCTAATATATATATATATTAAATGACGGTTTTAAGGTTATATCTCCCACCGCTTTTTTAAATTTAGATACATGATATTTTATGAAAAGTTGTTAAAGTTCACAACCACTATCAATATTCAGACAAGTGCATTTTTTTATAAAATTAGACACGACAATTTTTGAGAAATTCCCGCTAAAACTCACAACCCACTATCAGGTTACACTACAGCTTCCTACCATTTAGACACATGGTACTCTCATTTTTCTACAAAAGTAGACATGTGCCATTTTCCAAAAATTTGCGACTAAAGTCCACAACCCACTACCACCATTTTCAATTCATTCCTAAAAAAATATAAAAAATGCAAAAGGGGTTATCCACAACTACTTCTGCTAATATTCTATCAATCTCACTAAATCATTAACCCTCTACCACCATTTTCAATTAACCCTTTTGTGTTTTGGATTTAGAGGAGGAGGGAAAGTTGGTCAATGAGATTTTGGTCATATTGACCAAAGATACCTATATTTTTTTTTCTATATTTATGTAGGGTCCACAAAAAAATTATTTTCCTCTCTCATATGTAAATTGCCAACATTTCAATGAGACAAAATCATCCCTTTTAACTTTTAATGATGGATTTTTTATGACTAAAACAATCATTTTGAGAAATAAAAGAAATGTACTTATTTATTTATTGAGAAATACTTGTCCAAATAAATAACTTCCCGAAAAGAGAAACGGGACCTTAAATAATTAAGTTTCAACCATCACTTGATTCATTTGCCGTCTGTTTGACATTGATGTCGTTGCTCCAGAAAACGGTGATACATTAGTGCCACATCAGTAAAAACAATGCTCCAAGAAACGACAATATGTTTGGAACCGTTTTTCTATAAAAAAGCGGTGCTTCAAGCCATGTCTTGGAAATTGAGAATGCGTGGTTTGGAACAAGGCCAAATTTGACGTTTTCTCATATTGGAGCTCATTACTACCAATGAGGACATGATGTCGCTGTGACATGGACTTCCTATAATGGGTATCGGTGCTGAAAACATATATAGAGAACTGATACCAAACATAAGGTGTTGTTGTTTTAGGAAACGTCCTACTTAACAACAACATTTCAAAAAAATATAAAAAAAAATACATCGTTTTCTCAGAAAAACGGTGTTGTATCTACAACATCGATGCCAAACAGAGACAAGACTACATCAACTCCAGGCCCTTCATCAAACAGAGACAAGACTACGCCTTTCCCAAAATGTGCAACAACAACAACTCCTCCGTGATTAGGGGTGAACATTATTCGGTTAAAACTGAATAACTAAACCAAAAATTTCAGTTTCGGTATTTCAGTTTGGCTTTTTGGTTTTTGGTTAAATCGGTTCGATTTTTCTAGTTTTTGGCTATTTCAATTTTTGGTTTCGGTTTTTGAAATTAGAATTTTGGTTAACCAAATTAATCAAACTTTTTATTATTATATGTAATATATAATATATAATATATTGAAATTTGATTTCATAATATATTTTATAATATATAATATTATAGTAGAGTATATATTATTAAAATTTGGTTTTAACCGAAATAACTGAAAAACGAACAAAAAATTTTGGTTTCGATTATTTCGATTTTTTTAAATGTCGATTTAAGTTTTGGTTTTTATTTTTTTTAATTCGATTTTTAAAATTTTGATTTATTCAGTTTGGTTTTTAATCGAATAAACCGAATGCTCACCCCTATCTGTGATATTGAACTATAACTCCAAAGCCCATGTTTATGACTTTCAGTTGTTAATTTTTAACCACCCAAGCAGGGGAGGTTGTTAAGAAAGGTTTGATCTTCTTTGCTTAATTATTGGGTAAGAATACTGCCATACTATGATATGGATTCCGTTCATTCACTAAACGTTTGTACTTGATTTATTTGCAAAATCGAGAAAAGTAATAATGAAATCATTTATTGATATAACTAGGCACCATTAGACACCACATCATCATAACAGTGAATAAACTAATGCTTAATCATTGGAGGAAGCATTTGAAGCATTAAAATGAAGCTTTGCCCAGTGGTAGGCATTCACATGAATCCAGGCCACCTTTTGTGAGTCTATATGCATATGGATCAGCATGATGAGCTAAATGCATAAGTGGTGCCTATGTGGAAGTATTTATTGAAAAAATGTCTACAAGTAGAAACACCGCCTAAGTAAGCAGAAAGGCAAAGAATTTACTCTTCTATCACCCATCTAATTAACATGAGTAATATGATAGTTTTATTCTCGTGGTTAACACCGTTTAACATAAATAGTTTCAAGGGGTATTTGAAAGTTTGAAACTTTAGTTCTTTGTAGTTAAGCGGTTTTTCGAGTTTACTCTTTTTTTAGGGTAAATTATGTATATGTTTGGCATCGATGCTGCAGATGCAATAGAAAATGGTGCCTTTATTTTTGTTTGGAATTGTTGCTGCCAAGTAGGACGTTTCCTAGAACAATAACAATTTTTTTGTTTGGTACCAATGCTCCAGGAAACGTTTTCAGCACTGATACTCATTATCCAGTGCTACATCATTACTTTGTTGACAGCAATGAACAGCTCCAGGAAATGCCAAATTTAGCGTTGCTCCAAGCCATGGCTTCTCGATTTCCGAGACGTGGCTTGGAGCACCACTTTTTATGAAAAAACAATTCCAAACAAATGCCCATTTCTTGGAGCATCCTTTTTTCCAATGTGGCATTGATATGGTGCCATTACTTTAAGAAATGACAACGATGCCAAACAGATGCTATGAAAATATCCCTTCGATTTTTTGACAAATCATATAAATCAATGTTTTCAAATTGCCTTCGACCTAGACAATTAGACTGTCTGGCCCGAAAACCATGCAAGCAACTCTGGTTTCATTTTACTATGAACCTGATCGTTGACCAAAAACCGTTGATAAACAGCTCAACCAAATAAACAGCTCAAATAAATTAGAGGCTAGAGCTACCTAGAGATAAGCAGTTCACATGATTGTAGAGATAAACATTTCAACCAAATAACTTTTTAGGAATTTTTTGTTAAATGAATCTACAATGCTGAGCTGGCACCGCTCCTCTGAAACGCTACATCAATATCAAACACCATTTCTCAACTCGGGCAACCCCCTTGGCCTATCCAAAGGCCAACAAGCCAACAACCACGTCAGTCCCCTCAAATCATATAAGATTCAAAATAAAACCTAAATTTCTCAAATTTTATTATTTATTTGTTTTCCTTGAATAAAGGAAATATTAAAAATGCGCCATAAACAAACTCCTCAAAAAGACAAAATGGTGGATTTCAATTTAGCAAATTAGAAACTGTCAAAATTTAGCAAATTAGAAGCCCTAACGGTTTGAGTTCAGAAATAAAGCCCAAAGAAAACAGCTGGATAAACCTTAAATGTTCTTGTTAGCTTATCTAAACCGATCCTGATATTGAATTTTCAAAAGCAGCTGCTAAAACTCTTCAGCAGCAAGATGAAATTCAACCATATTTTCAGATGACATTCTGGAAAATCATTAAAGATTTACGAATCAAACTATTACTAAGAACAAAGGGTTTTGTTTTTTAACAGGAAAGAAGCGACGACTGACCTGAATATAAAAATTAACTTTAGATGTCTCACTCTTGAAGCATGTCAGATCTTGTTTAGTGTTGAACAATGTTGAAATTAAATGCAAGAGGTTAAGATTTAATCTGGTTATTTGAACTCTTTAGAGAGTTGATGGCTTGTGAACTGTTGGTTGGTACAGAGAAAATTGGATAAGACAATGCAACACTATTAGACCTATTCATGGGCCGGGTAGTCCGATCATGGCCTGGCCCGTTATTTTTTGGGCTTGGTTCAGACTTTCTCAAATAAGTCTAGTTCGTCCTGAGTCCGATCCAATACTATTACATATAATAAAAAAATATTTATGTTATATATAATATATATTTGTTTTTTAAATTATTAATAAATATTAATTTACTTTTAGAAAATACAAATTAGCTTATTGATTTATTAAATTATTACTAAATTAATATAATATTAGTTTACAAAAAAGCACATTAGAAATAATACATTTTGTGTACAGATAGGCTCCATGCTTTGGGTTTTATATAAGGGTCGGGATCAGATTCAAGATCTAGGCCTGATGATTGGGCCGGGCTCGAGCTTGGGCTTGCACATTTTTTGTTGATAAGGAGCCAAAGCCCAGCTCAACCCATGAACAAGTCTAAACACTACCTAGGTCTTATTTACACATCCAATAACTTTTTTATTTAAGGAATTGAAATAAATTTTCTTTTTTGGTATTTTAGTAAATGTACATACAAAGGGGTGGTAAAGTGATATTTTGAAAAGAATAATATATTATATCAACCTGTTTAGAAAGTCAAATGGAAAAGTGTATATTTTCTCAAAATTATTGGGGAGGTTTTTACTAAGATAAAAAATTAAGAGAGGTTTATATGATTGTTAGAAAATTTAAAGGAAGGTTTTATATTTTATCCCTCTTATAGGGCAAATTTCTAAGTTTATAAAATTGACTAATTCTACTCTTACTAGTTCAAAATTGATTCGAGGTACCCCTATTTTCTGACAATTCTAAAACCTTCCATTTCATTAACTTTCCGTCATGCTGATCACATGTGATATCACGTGATCGATTTGTTTTTTAAACTTTCAAAAATACCCTTTGAAATCATTTAGGCAGCTTGGCGGCGGTTCTTCTCTCTCGTCCGAAACAGAGTAGAACAAATTCGTTGAGCGGCTTGGTCGTGACATGTTGTACATGGAGCTTCTTCACTACTACAACCCACCCATCAAACCATCGGATCTAGTCTATACCGGAACCGTACAAATTGGCAACAAGGGTGTTTCTACTCCAGCAAATGGACAAAACTAATTTTATTCCCTGTGTTTTACGTCCTCCCAAGAAAACCTAATTTTCTTCCTTCGATATCCACCAAATCTAGCAAAGCTTTTTCTCTATTTTATAGGCATTTCAGCTTCGAGAATCTAACCGGTCTGACCTGTAAATGTCGGTGATCTCCCATACCTGAAGACTCGACTTCAATGACATCACCAAACCTCGGAGTACTTTGCATATGAAACACTGGCCTCTCATCGAAATAGATGGTGGGTAGTGGTAAAAAGAAGGATAAAACGATGGAGGAGAGAGTGAAGATGAAACATAGGAGAATATAGAGAGGAGGAGGAAAGAAGAGGGGAGAATGGTTGGGTGATCCCACCGCTGGGTGGAGTTACAGGGCAGTGAATTATGCAAAGTGGAGAGAGAGAGAGATTGGAGTTGAGAGGGGGTTTTCGCCGTTGTCGCCCCTATTTGGTTCGCTTGTTCTCTACTTCTTCCAATAGAGTTTCAATCCAACCCCCACTATGCTCGAATCGCCTAAGGGACTTGCAGTGCAAGAGCATCCCTCCCACCATTCTTAGCATGGCGGCAACCGCCTTAGGGACTTTTGTGCTCGAATTTGCAAAAGATACTTGGAAGAAAATGTCAGTTGGGTATCTAAGTCAGTCCTTTGGCCATCGGTGATCATGGAACCTTTAATGGAATCACCATTTGAGATTTCCTGTTTCCTTCAAGCCAGCCAGTATGCTGTTTGGGGCGAACTTGGATTATGTTTCCCGGTCTAGATGTACGTAACGGGAGTACCTCGGCTTTGAACAACAATGAAGAAGGGAAGGGTATGGCAACCAGTTCCGCCATTGGTGGTGCCAATCGCCCAGAGGAGAAGATGATCATAAGCTATCAGGGCATGCCTCCGGCTAATCTCAATAAGCAAAGACGGCTCAGAGTGGAAATGGAATAGTTTTAGGGTACCCTTCCTTCGGAGTGGAAATAAAGCGGTGGGTTTTATTTTGAAAATTTGAAAAATAGTGAAGGGCAAATTTGATAATATTGAAACAGTAAAGATGGAGTTGCTCAATTTTCTAAATCTTAGGGGTAGTTTAATAAATTTGCCGATAGATGCTTCACACTTATCCGTTTTTATTATGAAGTGTGAATGCCGAAGGTCCCTCTCTCCCCGTGTGCTTGCTAGTTTCGGTTTGTAGTTTGGAGCAGTAGCAAGTAGCCTCGAACAGAGGTTAAATGCAAGGGTTAGTTCCCCGACCTCGTTTTGCAGAACTTCTGAATCGTCCATGGCGGAAGATTTCCCGTCTCCGAGCCTCCTCAACGCCAGATTATGCAAACCAGTCTCGCGGCGGTCTCCCGCGCTTTTACTCCGAAGCTCTTCCGCCTAGCAAGGCAAGCTGTATACCTATTTGTTTTTATAAACTAATTTTAGTTGTGTAACTGTTGTCTAAGATAGAAAATGTTTCGTTCCCATGGTTACTTTGTTGTGATTTTCAGTGATTAATACTAGAGATTAATGGATTCGTAGTTCTCTTGTAACATCACATTTATATTTTTCTAAGATGTGTATTTATGTCTATAAGTAACATTAAATTGAGATTACTCTCTGAACTACTTGTGGCGTTTTGAGCTCTTTACACGATTGAAGTGCAACTGTGCTTCTGAATTCGAGTATAATTCTTTTTATTTTTTTTTCTGAAAATCATAATATTGCTATCTTTTTCATCATTCTTTCCTTATTGCACATGTAAAAAACTGTAGGCAAATTTTTTATAATATATATTAGTGAGACCTAGGAGTTACATTTACCATATAAGCTAGTTATGAAACAGTAATACTGGAAGTAAATGCTAAGGATTGGGTTTGAGATAGAGCTACTGACTCAGAAGCATGGAAGAGAATGAGGTCATAGTGTCATACAGAGGATATACCAAGGCATCCTTCATTGAACCCGAAGTTCTAAAACTGATAGCATCAATGCAAAAGCTCTTGTTGCATCAGACATAACCGGCATGTTTAGGGAGACCACGTTTGAGTTAGATCAATTTCCAGAGCTAGTTCTAACTTGGTTATCCAAAGGAGGCATTATTCTAGCACGATACAAGCTTTTTATGGGTAAATTCTTGCCCACACCTCTTCCCTCCGAATTTTCTTGTTTTAGTTGAGTGTATAACCAATGTTCTAGTGTTTTGATTCCATATCTTTGTGATTTCAAAATTTGGGCCCGTATGCTTAGAGGCTAAAGCCTTTTCAATTGCACATCCACTTTGGATGCTTCTTAGTTTGAACTGTTAGAGTATGATTATTGTGCTTTATTGTAAATCTCTTTGCAACTTCAAATTATAGATCCGTGAGTTTGTTGGAGTGCCCCTTGATGTAGTAGTAGGTTGAATACAAGTTAGGGGATTTTGACTATAATAGAAAGAAGAGGAGGGTTAGGGTTTGGGCTGTATACAAGATAACACTTGATAATTTGAGAATAGGTGCAGAATTAGAAATGAGTGGAGGTGATGAGAAAGATCTGGAGGCACAGGTGGCAGTGATTTTGATCAATGACATTGATGTCTATGTGGAAATGGAAGGACACTAATTGGAGGAGGATCTTTTTAAGTGTGTAGTGGGAAGGTAAGGAAGGCTAGTTTGATGAGGCTACAAATTAAGATTCTATGTTGAGGCATCAATTTGGCTGGCAGGTTTAATCTGAAGAGGGTTTGTTATTAACTGAAGTTAGAGTGTTATACCTAGGAGTTATATTCACTAGAGTGTCCTAATAATTCAAGGGAAATGTCCAAACTACCCTGCTGCCTACAACTATGTAGATTACATAAAATAACATGGGACCACACTTATTAAACACTCCAATTCTTGCTATTGGTCAAGGGAAAAAAAGAAGGGAGGACAAGCAATAAATTATAATAGAATATTTAATATGGGGTGGATTTGCTAGTAGGGCCATTTAGCAAGGAATTCTAAATGACCTATTGAGATGTTGACTACTTAGGCTCTGTTCGACTGTTCCAAACCTTCTTTGAAGCCAGAGTACATTATTAGAGCTTTCTCAGCTCCCAGGGATTGATTAGTTTTTTCTTTTTCTTTTTTTTTTCTTTTCTTTTCTTTTTTTTTTCTGGTTTCTTCGTTGTAAGGCTGATCATTCTGAAGTTTTAACTGCAAGGTGACCTCATAAATGCTAAACTTTCAACCGAAACAGTGCAATGCATTCTTCCTAGTTCTGTTAGCTTACTTCTTTTTATGGTCCAGGTGCCATGCGGTCTTTCCAGTTCTAACAGAGTTGGTTCTCCAACTGCTTCAGATGCAAACATGATTCCTACTTTGTTAGATAAGAACTTCACTGTCTGGACAGCGTGTGTGAAAACCTGAATGCTCTTTTGAGAGTCAGGAGTCAGCTGTTACTTTTACAGATGCAGTTATTAGATCAATCTTCTATGTGTCAAGATGGTCTAGGGAACAAGAAGGTCCCACATGTAGTCTTTATCCCTATATGGGAGCCCATTTAGTATTGTTCATTAGGTTAAAGTGTGTTTGGTGTCTGTTGGGGGTGCCTAACTATTTCTTTCTATTTGTGCATCTTCTTCTCTCTAACTTCTGCAATTCTAAGAACCCAAGTCATTGTGAGTTTTAGTCCTTGTAAATAATGGACTAACTAAAATTCATTTGTTCTTTAATAAGGTCCTGCTCTTTGTGGTGCAACTCCATGCATTACTGGTGAGATGTTGTAGAATTTTCTTTCCCAATAATAGTGAGGCTACAGTCCTTGTGATTATTTTCAACCGAGATCCTCGGCTACCTTCTTTGTCATAATTATCTTTCTCCTTTACTCTCTCAACTCACTATGTCTGTTTGTGTGCTAGTCAAACTTTCAGGGTGGGGGAGGGTGAGGCAGAAACAAGCCCAGGCCAGAGCAAACAACATCCACTGCTTTACCAACTGAGCCAACCAACTTGAACCTTCTTGTGCCTAATTCTGTATCAACCAAATCCTGATCCAAAAAGACATAATTTGTTGTTTCTTTTGGTAAGGCCAGCCTTTTAGTTCTAAAATGGCTGCCTGCATATCACATGCATATACTTTCTATCTGATGGTAGATTGATGGATGGTAAAGCTCTTATAGCTATTAGTGGATGGTAAAGCTCCACTTCAGTGTTAGTAAATGGCCTAACACTGAGTTTGGCTATTTTGAACGATGAATCAGAAAATTCAGTTAGCAAGAAAAGAATTTCCTTCAGTAAGAATGTTTCATTTCGTTCTTGTCAACCTTATGCATTTGGGTCCTGATTGGACATGGTATATTTGTTAATGTTTTTTTCATTTTTCTCTTATCATAATGTAATTATTTTTTATCGTTATTGATTATAAAGTGAAGCAGGGTGGTGTTGTTAGAGTACAAGGTGATGAGTTTTGGCATATGTCGAAGGTCTTACGGATGACCATCAGTGATAGGTAGGGTAATGTTTATCACTTTTGATTGGAGTAGGACATGATTATATTGATTCTTTAATATCTAGGAATGGTAATTGACCTTGGACTAGGACATGCTTGTAACCTATTGATATGGGTTGAACAATTATTATTTTTTATTAAAAAAGGGTTTTTGTTAGTATGTAGATCCTTACTGTAGTCTGTATAGCATAAGATACTTTTAAGAGGATTGTGAAGGGGATAGCATATATAAATATGATACTATGGAATGCAGATGAATATATTTCCTTATCCATGCTGCTACTTGAAATGGAGGGGTCAAAGAGCTGCAATATATTGGTGTTCGAGATTGGGTAGCCATATGTCATAAGCTAATGATACTTTAGGTAGAGCTTCACATATATAATGACATTCTACCTCAATGTGTTTGGTGCATTCATGAAAAATATAATTGGATATTAATTTAGATTTGCACTTATGATTTATAAACATAGTAGTGGAATGGAGGTGATTATAACCTTGAGGCCTTGGAGAAGCTCATGAAGCTAGAGAATTTCTCATGTAGCAGAGGACATGGAACAATACATTGCTTTAGTGGACAACTTGGGAAATGGAATTCCTTTTTATTGCATTTGCAGGATATAAGATCATCTAAGACCATGCACTAGCTAGAGATTAACCGATGGATGTTAGGATAACCTGCCTACATCAATGTGAGTCCCTTGATCAGTACTATTCCATGCACTAGCTAGAGATTAACAGACTTCCCTCATGGACCCTTTATCTGCAGTCCCCTCATCAGCTTCTTTTTTCCGATGAGGATGCCTACCACGTCCCACTTAAGGTCTTTGGATGTGTTTGCTTTGTCTATGACATGAGTCCTTCTAGACTAAAATTTGATCCAAAGTCTATCAAGTGTGTCTTCTTGGTATATTCATCAATTTAGAAGGGTTACCGTTGCTATGATCCTTGTTCTAGTAAGAGACATGCGTCCAAAGATGTTACCTTTTTTGAGTTTACTCTCTTCTTCTCATATTGTTCTTCTCTTTAGGGGAGAATGTTAATGAAGATTGGACTACTTTTTGCATGCCTATTCCCGTGTTGGTTGCAACTGATGCTCCTAACCTCTCTTCTCCTCTTGTATGTGGTGGTAGCAGTGCTCCTCCTTTGCCCCCTCCAGAAACTCCTATTCCTCAATCTTGGCACTAGTGGTTTGTTAGATGTAAAAGGAGGATGACTCTAGAGACTAAATGTTCATTACAATCTGACTTCTTGGACCCAGGTAATTTTGAAACTGAACCTCTCCTTGTTTCTCATGCTTGTGTTGAACCTATTACTAAGCCTCCAAATTAGGGGTGGATTCGAGCCAAGCTGAGCCGAATGAGCCTGAACCTTGAGCTCGAGCTCGACTTGAGTAAAAAATTCATAAGCTCGAGCTCAATTTTGAGAAAAAATATTTTATAAAAATAAAAAATTATATATAAATTTTTTTATTTGATATTTAAAAAACTAAGAATTATAATAACTAATAATTATAATTATAATTCGAGCCGGCTCGCGAGCCTCACGACTCGTTTAATAATCGAGCCAATGAATTGGGCTCGAGCTTGGTTGAAACCGAGCCGAGCCGAGCTCGAGCAGCTCGTGGAAAGCTCGGCTCATTGCCACCCCTACTCCTAATGTGAGTCCTGACCTTGACCTCCCTATTACAGTCCGCCAAGCAGAAAGGATATGTGTTAAATATTCTATCTCAAATGGATTCTTTGGTTCAAACTAAAGACTAAAAGCTTTGTTATTTTCGCTGATCTGTACAGTTATTCAAAGCAGTTTAAAGATTGAAAATATGAACATTTTAGTCAAAGCAGTCTAAAAGCAAGGCCCCCACACGCTTCAACTACAGGCTCTTAAAGTAATTACAGTTTGTTAAAGATACATGATAAAGCGATTTTACTTAATAAATTGTCCATAACATCTAAAGTTTCAAATCCTTTTGAGTGCTGGGGAGACAACCTTAGAAAATTCTGATTTTGTGAGATCCTATAAACTACTTTTCCTAGTTCTGTATCTACAATCTTATTGCTTATTTCTGCTCAATCTAATAGCCCTAGCTTTATTGTTTAGTTCTGCCTAGTAATGTGTTGAATTATGTAAACCTATTAGACCAAAACTCTCATGATAAATATATCTATACATATAATGAATCTTCTGACTTAAATCTTAGTTTCAATTAATCTCTTGCATCTTCATCTTGATTTCAATGCTTAGATTGAATATAATAAATTTTAATCTGGATATGTGCTAGCTTGTTTGCTCCTGTAATGGTTTTCCATGACATCACATTGTAAGGGTAGAGCTCTTCAATGGAAGAGGAGGTGTGGTCAGATGCTGCATTCAGAAGATTGACCAAACAGGGCTGGATGTCATTGCACTGGAAGAGCCACAAGTATTTCTTCCTAAAGGGACACAGTGGCATGTCTTTGCAGCTTTTGGTGAGTCTCTAATTATTGCGGTATTTTAAGTAGTTCTATTTTATTCTAATGTATGCAACTTGGTAATTATGTGTTTCAAATTGCTGCTGTTCAGGTACATTGAAGGGCAGTCGGGCAGATTGGCTGGTTGAGAAATGCACAGTATGTTCTAAATGTCAATATAGAGACTATTTTGTTGAAACCTTGGTTTTTACCTAGCAGACAGTTCTTTTTCTCCTCAGGAGCTAGGAGCAAGTAGCATAACACCTCTTCTAACTGAACGTTCACCTTCAATATCAGAAAATCGTGTAGACAGGTTGCAACGGGTCATCCTAGCTGCTGTTAAACAATGTAGGTGACCAGTTCTAATTAGTTGTCAAAATATTCGGTCTTAATATGAGATTTGTTTTCTCTATCTCACCTTGATTTGTAATTTTAGTACTCATTTAGGGCATGGGGTTGAAAGTCATTTGAATCATTTCACATGTGAAACTTAAGTTAGGGCGTGTCTATTTTAAATTTATTTATGCTGTTCTTATTTGGTATTTTCTTAAGATTTGTTAATTTTTCTTTACTAGGTCAACGGCTGCACGAAATGTCTATGAATCCTCCTACCAAAATTGGCAGCCTTTTGCCTATTGTGAGTTTTCTTTTTTCCCCTAGTATATTTAATATATTTCCAAGATATTTTGATTATAGTTTATTGAAAAAACACTTAACAATGGCTGCACGAAATGTCTATGAATCCTCCTACCAAAATTGGCAGCCTTTTGCCTATTGTGAGTTTTCTTTTTTCCCCTAGTATATTTAATATATTTCCAAGATATTTTGATTATAGTTTATTGAAAAAACACTTAACAAGGCAATGATCAATTATGGTTGTCCTAGTTTTCCTTAGAAATGAAGTATTTTAAGAATTAATATATTAAGTTTTGTACTGGATATTTTATAGACTTCCTCATGAGGCATGCTTTACCTTTTATGTCAGGTGTCTGTTTTTCATCAATTCAATGTCCATGAATGAAAATATTAGAAGACAACTCCTCTTAGTTACATTTGTGTTGCTCCTGTTCTAGGTTGCCCAGTCAAAGCTGTCTTTCATAGCGGTGGCAGAAGCAACTCCCCTTATTACTACCCTGACCTGCTCAAGAGTAGAAGCAAGTGGGCTCATAATAATTGGACCAGAAGGGGGTTAGTACACATTATACTTAATCCACCCCTATTTTCTTCATCTCTCGTTTATATGCATGTGTGTATTTTGGTGAAACTTTAGATTTAGTGTAGCAGACTGCTTTGGTTCAATATTGCTCTGGTTTAATCTGGGCTTACCATAGTCTGAACCCATACTAAACTGATGCTGTGGCCTCACAATTTAAAAGATAAGTAAAAGAAAGAGGAAGGAATGTGTTATTGAATCATCATTAGACTGGATGGTTTGCACATTTTCCCATGCAGATAATCTGGTTTGGCAATTCTGTCTATTGCAGCATTTCAATTCAATTTGCCAACCAAATAGGTACTCTGGCAGGGAATACTTCCTAGTTCAACCTGATCTAAGCAACCACTCTAGTCGAGTTTTTACAACATTATAACATATAGTTGATTGGTTTAGAGCTTAGACAGGTTACTTTAACATGTATTGGTCAAGAAAATTTATATAGTTATCAAAATATGAGATTGATGTCAAGGGTTTTACCTTTATAAAAGAGCTACTAATTTATTTGCATTTTTTGTTGGGTTTCTAATGTTTCAGACTTCACTGAGAAGGAGGTGAAGATGATGACTGAAGCAGGTGCTACTGCTGTTGGGCTTGGGCCAAATCGTCTAAGGGTTGAGACTGCGACAATGACACTTTTGGCAACTCTGATGTTATGGTCTGACTCTCAACAGCAACAAGATCCCTAACTGGTCCAGTCATTAGTCCACTTCTAGACCCATGTATGTGCATTTCTGGGACACCTTTTAAAATTGTTGGATCCTTTGTCATCCTTAATCCCCAAATCATTACTCGTGTAAGAATATATTCTACATGAAGGCTATACAAAGGGAAAAAAATGAACATGAATAGGGGGAAAAGATTAACAGTTTATCCTGGTTTTGATTCCTCATCAGCTTATACCTTTTAGGGTCCGTTTGGTTAGTGGGAATAGAGTTCTGGAGTAGGAATCAGAATGGTCATTCCAATTCCAACCAATTCCAATTCCAACCATTTGGTTGGATGGAATTAGAATCTGATTCCCATTCCTGGTGGAATGGCATTCCCCTATTTGAGGGAATGACCATTCCCTCCCCCTCCCTTGGGAATGAGAATCCTATTCCAGTTGATTCCAATTCCTGTCTGAACCAAACGGGCAGGGGTAATAGACCATTTCAATATGATTCCGATCCTGACTGTGAACCAAATGGACCCTTAGTTGATTGTAGTGATTTCAAGCTGAATGGATTTTCAGAGTATCCCATGGACTTGTTGCTTGAAGTGCTTTTGTTGCTTTGGCAGAGCAATTAAATAGATGGACAAATCAACCATTTGTTTTTAGCACCTAATATCAATCATTTACATGAATGAAGGATGACATTAAAGAAATGGTGCCTATAGAATCAGAGCAGGATGAATGAAGTGGTGATGTTCTTAAGAGTATTGTTGGTTGAGGTAAACAAGCCACAAGCTGAAGGGATTTTCAGAGTATCCCATGGACTTGTTGGTTGAAGTGCTTTTGTTGCTTTGGCAGAGCAATTAAATAGATGGACAAATCAACCATTCGTTTTTTGCACCTAATATCAATCATTTACATGAATGAAGGATGACATTAAAGAAATGGTGCCTATAGAATCAGAGCAGGATGAATGAAGTGGTGATGTTCTTAAGAGTATTGTTGGTTGAGGTAAACGAGCCATGTTGAAGGAATATGTTTTATGTGATAGTTGTAAGACCAGCCATACTTCATGGGAATAGAATGTTGTGGCAATCAAGAATCAAGGCATCCACAATTTCACATGATAGTTAACATGGACATGATATGATGTTCTGATGGGTAAGGAGCCATCTTGCCCAGGTTTGGCAAGGATATGCCATAGGTGGTAAGAGCACGTGTTTACATAATTATTACTAAAATTCAAACACATATTCAGGGTTCATTTGAAGTGTTTTAAGTATTACCCATGAGAAATGGGATTAGAAAGAACATAATTAACGATACATTCAGAGGTCATGGGTGGGAATCTAGTTGTAGTCTAGATAGGTGAAAAGATAACAAAAGTCGACTAACGATTAAATGGTCTAGTCATGTGCATATGTGAAATCATAAAATGTTTTTCCTGCTCTTGGATTTCTTTGGTTATATGAGCACATCTTCATTGCTATCTGTATTACTGAAATATGATGACGAAAACTGAAAATTATGGTACTTGAGAAGGAATGAAGTGGATTAATAGTATTATTATCCCCTCTACATAATTGTTATTGATGCGAAATTGTTAATCTATGATCAAGGTTTGCATCTTGTCAGAGAAGTCGAGAACAAAAAATAGAAGCTCAAAATACGATGGGAAATAAAAGACAATCCCATGGTTTGAGATGTTTTACACTTTTACTTCGTTAGATGCTTGTGTTGGCATCTCATCAGAGAGAAGTGTTCATGGTGTTCTGCATGTCTACAAGTGTTTTATATTTCCTCTTAGCCACTTCGATTACAACTGTTCCAACTTTCCTAGCCTTATATTGGCGCTCATGAAAGTTGAAAATTAAAATCCAGTTTTCCTTGTGTTTTCTTTAAACTGACCTTTCAAGTTTGTATTTTATTTTAAAATCTTCTTTTCATCTGTTCTTTCTTCAGTCCTGTAAGCTTACAAGAAAACTTATGGACTGAGTGTTTAATATTCAACATAGATGTGCTTTGTGGCCCATTGTTTGTTATTTTCTTTTGATGTTTCTTTGCCTTCATTTGTTGCAGTTTTGACTTTGATTCTCTCTAGGACTGGTAGATCTATATGAGGCAGGTTTTTATATGTTGGTTCTGTATATTGACAGGAACACAATTCAATATTATTAGCACACGACACGAGAGGAGCGATGGGGCCACCATTCCATTGCTCCATCTGCTACAAGTCAAGACACAAGCGTACATGAATTCTTGTAAGTTGCAACCGTTCAATCTAAAAATGTTATATTGGATATTTGACAAAATTCTCTTCCAATGCCAATTATGCGCAATCAGGTTGTATGTTGATCATCAATAACCAAGGGGCTGTTTGGAAAGTCTTCTTAAATAAATCTTTCGACAACCCAGCAGACCGAAAGACATACCTATTTTTTTTTTTTTTGGACTTTGCCTTTAAAGGCCAAGATTGTTTGGCAAGTATCCTGGTCTACGGGCTGTTAAAAACAGAGAAGAAGGAAAAACCAAATTTTGGTCTTTGGGCCTTTGAAAAACCAGGAAAACCTGGGGGGGGGGGGGAGGGAACCCCAAATGCCCTAGAGGTTTAGGCTCCTTTTGGCATTCCTTGTTTTAAGGACTTATCTCCTTCAGTTAAAACCTCATTTTTTATAAGTGCATTTTAACTGAAAAAAAAAAAAAGATGGAAGTCCTTAAAATAAGAATGCCAAATGCAACATTGGGATCATCCAGCTAGATTCTATAGTTTAGCTTTCCCCTTTTAAATCCATCACTTTGATTCAGTGACCCGAAGACATTAGACTCGTCCATCAAAAACAAAGAATACAATACAAACGGTCAGTGTCTTGGATCTTGAGCCACATGACCCTGGAACGGTGAGCGGGGAAGAGCTTTCACAATTAATTTAGCGAATTCGGATTTTCAAGAGGTCTACTCCAAATATTGGGCGAGTCATAACGCAACATGTTAACTCTGTACACATGGATCCCATTTGTCATAGACGTGGCGTATCATCTTTACCGTCCTGGGACAAGAGAGCTCAGATCTGCTACCTAACAGATGTTTCCACATCACTACCCACGAGATATGACAACTGCACATTGGGAATATCCCCTTGTTCATGGGAGATGTTTCCAATACATGTGGTGGTGCTCTGTAGGTATGGATGGAGTTCAAATCTGCACCCCATGGCCTGGCGTTCCGAAAATGCTCCACACAATGAAAATCAGCCAAGTGTCCTCTCACATGCATTTTCTCCTCAGAGTGTGCGGAGCTAAAAAGGACTAGTCTGCAAGTCTCTCGACCTGCACTGTGTAACCTGACCCCTGCATCTCATCCATTCAAGCTGGGCAATATATCCGGCGTCTCTCTCTCTCTCGTCCTAGAAGTTCATAATTAAATTTGGACTACATTCGGCCTATCAGCCCCTAGATAATCGATTCTGGCGATCATACCGTCCTGCAATACCTCTATTGTACTATATTTCTTTTTTCTTTTTGTATTTTCGCCAACCTTCCTGATCCGAGTGGTTAAAGATACATGTTAAACTACAAAATACTATTGATTAATTCTCCATTCATCGTGTTAAACAACAATCTCATTAAGAAATTTATAGCTCCGTTCATGAATTCATGTTTTCATTCACCTTTGCAGGGATCTCTTTGACAATCCATTTATAGAATTTAAAACATCAAATTTAGAAAGTTGTGAACAAAATATGTGAAACAGAATATTAGTATATTACCATACGAAAATGCTAAAGAGGACGAACCCTTAAAGTAGTTGGATGGAGAGTTTAAATTTATCAAAACCATGATAAAAGACTCCAAGAATACCCATCTTCCAAATTCAAAGAGGGGAACAATCGGAGAAAACATTATAGAAAAACAACCAAACCCACTTTACAGGGCTTTTAGGAAAAAAATGAGAGAACCACAGATATTTATCCTCCATACAGCGAGAAATATGTACCAAAAGTGTAAAACAGAAAAAAATGAAAATAAGAGAAGAAAAAATGCCTGAAATGAGATCAAACAGGAACCCATTTGAAGTTCAATGCAGAACACCCGGGACTATAAATCCCTCGATAAAATCTATATAAAAGTAAATACAAAAACTTACTGAAGAAACTTGAAAACAAATTTTATGGATTTATATCAAAGTAGCACCAAAAAAGTTCCTGAGAGGTTGACGAATTTTCTAAGGTGTACGGACGGGCGAGTTGCGTGCACAAGGTTTTTGCGTTGCGGAGAAACGAGTGAAGTGTGGTGGCCTGGTGGGAGTCTGGTAGTACGTGTAGGAGGTGAAACGTGGAGCTGAGTTTGGTTGTCTGGCGCTGGAGAGCAAGCGTGGAGTTCAAGGTTAGTTCTCGACCGAAATGAGATGACATTTCGGGAGGAAACTTTTGGGAGCTAACAGAATGAATTAACGTCCCTGACGTTAGTTTCGCACGCATCAGGACAAGTGCAAGAGCGGGAGGAAACTTGGCAGGCTTTCATTGTATGAGGCGTTTTTGGGGCGCGAATTTGAATTTAACGTAGGAAGGGTAGCAGATCCCGAGTCGGGACAAGAATCGTTTATCGGTATTTTGGTGCAGGCACCGGCCACTGAGCATGGTGTAAGTTGGACACCTGATGGTAATAACTCTTATTAGCCAATAATACATGATTTTGTTTTTCAAAACAAAGACAACTGCCGGTAACCGTAAACATCCCCATGGCTTTACCTGGGGAGGGGGTTCGGCTTCAGTCAAAACTTGATGGGTTTGTCGAACATCATGAGAGAATGACACGCGTTTATAAACGTGTGTGCATTTCTCATTCGTGCCGGAATGGTAAACGGGCGTTTACCATGAACCCCATTAGTCAAACACTCATTCAAAATATTTTTGTGAAAACATCTTTTGTTCTCTTCTTTTCCATCTCTCCAGTCTCTACTAAAACCTTTGATTCTGTTATCCTTTCCAACCGGCGAAGGCAAGCTTTTTTTAGCGATCGGAAAAAAATGTTTATTGCTTTTCTCCTTGTGGTGGTTCATCTGCAACTAAAACCTCCAAAGTCAAAAGGCATCAATGGCTTCATCTGCAACTTTGTGCTTCTATGGTTTCAACTGCAACAATTTCATCTGCGGTGGTTCAATTACTTTGTGCTTCTACAAGTAAGGCTTAAAGTATCGGAAACATAAGGTGTATCGAAAAGATAATTTTAAGAGATATCGAGATACACTTTGGATACGTATGAATGCGGACGAAAAATCAAGATACACATAAATATGCTAAAAAACTCAAATAAATCCAAAAAAATATATTAATAATGATAGTTATAAGTTTTATATGATTTAAATAAGTTGTTTAAAAGTAAAAAAAAACTATAATTTAATGGTCTATATAAAATTCGAGATATCGGAACACACTTAGTAACTATTGACAAATGATGGAATAACTAAAATGTGAAAAAAAAAAACTAAAATGTATATTGATATATATTGTTTTGAAATAATCAATATAATTTATCTTAATATTTTACTAATGCATAAATTTTAATAATTAATTTTAACATTTATTGATAACCATACACTAAGAAAAAGAGAAAATTTACTTAAAAATAAAAATGCATAAACCTATAACAAGCAAATGGGCGTGGCTTAGTGGTGAACCTCTCTAGTTGTTAAAGCCTAATGTCCAAGGTTTGAATCTTGCTATTGGTAAGTTTGTAGTTTTATACTAACAAAACGAATTTAATGAGAAAGAGGATTATTAATTAACGAAATTAATGAGAAGAGAATTCCAATTAAGCGTTAAAATTGAAATTCAAATTTAAAAGGACTAGTATCAGGGTGTATTGAATTGTTTCGGATATCGACCGATAAAGACTTGAAACAGCCCGATACAGATAGATACATACGAAAAAGAACACTATAGATAATTTCTATGCGTTCCGTGTATTGGATTTATATCGGAACGATGCGTATCGGTCGATACGGTCCAATACGTTGCGAAATTTGAAACCTTGTCTACGGCATCATTTTACTTTGTGCTTTTCTCCATGCGGTGATTCAATTCGAAAAGATAATTTTAAGAGACATATCGAGATACACTTTGGATACGTATGAATGCGGACGAAAAATCAAGATACACATAAATATGCTAAAAAACTCAAATAAATCCAAAAAAATATATTAATAATGATAGTTATAAGTTTTATATGATTTAAATAAGTTGTTTAAAAGTAAAAAAAAACTATAATTTAATGGTCTATATAAAATTCGAGATATCGGAACACACTTAGTAACTATTGACAAATGATGGAATAACTAAAATGTGAAAAAAAAAACTAAAATGTATATTGATATATATTGTTTTGAAATAATCAATATAATTTATCTTAATATTTTACTAATGCATAAATTTTAATAATTAATTCTAACATTTATTGATAACCATACACTAAGAAAAAGAGAAAATTTACTTAAAAATAAAAATGCATAAACCTATAACAAGCAAATGGGCGTGGTTTAGTGGTGAACCTCTCTAGTTGTTAAAGCCTAATGTCCAAGGTTTGAATCTTGTTATTGGTAAGTTTGTAGTTTTATACTAACAAAACGAATTTAATGAGAAAGAGGATTATTAATTAACGAAATTAATGAGAAGAGAATTCCAATTAAGCGTTAAAATTGAAATTCAAATTTAAAAGGACTAGTATCAGGGTGTATTGAATTGTTTCGGATATCGACCGATAAAGACTTGAAACAGCCCGATACAGATAGATACATACGAAAAAGAACACTACAGATAATTTCTATGCGTTCCGTGTATTGGATTTATATCGGAACGATGCGTATCGGTCGATACGGTCCAATACGTTGCGAAATTTGAAACCTTGTCTACGGCATCATTTTACTTTGTGCTTTTCTCCATGCGGTGATTCAATTACTTTACTTTGTGCTTTTACGGCTTCATCTGCAGTGGTTCAATTACTTTGTGTTTCTACGGCTTCATTTTACTTTGCGCTTTTTTCCCTGCGGTGGTTCAATTACTTTTCTCCCTATGGTGGTTTTAAGGCATCAACGACTTCATCTACAACGGCTACATTTTACTTTGATATATTTTAGAACAGAAAAAATCATTTTTGGGTTAATTTGTTTCTGGTATAGTTTAGTACATAACAATAATAAAATCATTTTTGAGTTAATTTGTTTCTGTGTTATTTTTTTTTTCTTTTGTAAAATCATTTTTGGGCTATTGCTGGTTAAACTCATGGACTCCTGAGGATCAAACAAATCCTCCCCTTCTTCAACCTCCAAATCAAATGCAGCATCCACCTTTGATGAATCCTCGGCCCCATCAAAGAAAAACCGAAAACCGCTTTTTTTATAATCCTCTTGACTCCCCAACCCTTACTAATCCAATCCTAATGGCAGCGGGATTTTCCTTTTTCTGTTTATCATGTTTTTCCGGCATCATAGTCCAATGCAAAGCATACCTATGAATGCAAAGAAATACACTACAAAACAATGGAAAAGAAATAAAGATGACTCTAGCTGAGATTGTGATGGGAACTCTGCGTCCCAACTGGCAGCAACCAAGATGCAAGATGGAGTCTCCACCGTGGAGAACCCACCCATCCCGTTGTACCTTAAAAAACCATTTGCACCACCATATGTACTGCCTTAGTGGTATATCATTTTTTGAGATCATAGATTCCTTTCCTTTATCTTCAAAATGTTGTTTGAAATGAAATAAATCTCCACATCACTGTCGACTCCATTTCTTGATAAAGCCTTCATAATTGTTTTGCAACTGCTTTCCCCATTCACTCTTTGTTGCTTCCAATCTTTCGCAAAATGTAGACCTGATGCTATCGGGCTAGATTCAGCTAAAAGGAAATTTAAGGGTGTCCACCAGCACGAGTATTTTTGTTTCTCAAAATCAAAATTGAAACTTTAAAATATATACACAAAAATTGTATATCGTGAGTTTTCAACAAATTAAAAAAAAAAAAAATAATAATAATACATAAATAAATAAATAATAAATAAATTAATTAATTAATTACTAAAATCAAGGTTTTTAAAATTGAATCGGACAATAAACCAGTCAGGGGTCCGGTTCTTGGGTTGAACAGTCAAATCGTTTGAACTAAATGAACGGCCCGCTCTGACAAAAAAATAAAAAATGGCCAAACTGTTAGATGGTTCAAATAATTCGACCACCTGAGTCGATGGTTTTCTAATCAAATCAACGGTTTTTGACAAAATAATAGTTCCAAGGTAAAACGGAATCGGTCATCCCGATTTTTCCAGTCCAACCATCTGGTCTGGTCCAATTTTAAAAACCATGACTAGAATCATCTGACTCTCAGTATTCGTAATCTTGTTCAACCTCAATAGAAATATGTTGTGTACGATACAATGATATTATCCACATTTTGAACCTTGCTTAAATAATTATTACCCCATCAAAAACAATATGATTTAGCTGATGTAGATGTGGAGCATACCTATTGACACCCACCTAATTGTAATGCCTTGATACTAATGTCTAAAACTTCTCCCAACTTTTAGATGCCTCCAAAGAACCCCCCCTAACATATTCCATTAAATAGCGTTATAAAAAATAAAAGAAAACAAACTTAGTGCTCTACCCATCACACATAATGTATTGTTCAAATATGTGCTTTATAGTATTCCCAAAATGCCCTTAAGCAATGACTGTTCTACAAATGAATAAGATGCCACAGACATACAAGCGAGGGATGGGGGTTTTTGGGTTAGGGGGGTGGGTAGCCCCATGAACAAAAAAAAAAAAAAATGAATTCATGAGGAAGTGGTCATATTCATGTTAGGTGTTGATGCATTATATTGAGGGTCATGATCAATGATTAGATCTTTGAAAGTATTAGACAAATCTGTTTAATATAAATTTGGGCATACCATTCATAGGTGTGATTTGAATAAACTGATTTTTTAGAGAGAGAGAGAGAAAACATGTGCCAGATGTCATTTTAAAATTACTTTTCATGGAACCCATGAGAAAATGTGACATATAGGAAGTATATGATTTTTAAAACCTTGTGACATGGGTTAATTCATATATTATAAAACGTGACATAAGGTCTTTAGTTCATATTTTCTATTGTAAACTTTAAGAATTCAGCTTCCCTTCCCAAATTTTGAAGAGGGTCTGGGTCTTGGACTTTTGGTCCTTAATTCATATTATAAAAATACTCGGCCTGTTCTTATTCTTCCTAACCAAACCAATGCCCATCCAATCAATTGGAGTGATCCTTACCCACTGATCAGACGGCAAGACTTATGCACTTGTATGAAAAGGTTTGAGGTCAAATAGATCCATCAATGGACTCTGCATCGTTTCAATTTCCTATTCCAAAATATCTCGTCTCAGCCACTCATTAATTTGAGTTATGGCAGACTGTCTCCATACGCTATTGAAAATTGAACTCGTGGCTCCCACTTCTCATTGCAAGTCAGCTATTCAAGCTAACCACAATTTGGAGTGGGATTTCCTTCTACAAAAACCAACTGCCTAGTCTTTAATCCAATTGCATGAATTAGATGACCATAAAAAAAGTAGTTGTAATTACTCTCCAGTCTTCAGTGGTCCCTTTTGCCGTTTTGCGGTCTGATATCGTTAGTGGAGTGGAGTAATTGTTATTGATGCTCATGCCATAGTACAGGGTGGTTTTTGTTACAAATAAAACCGAGGGCTATGATTGGACTGTTAACATGGGCGACGTGGCTTTATTATTCACCGTTGAAATGGGTTCTCCTTCTGATCTGGCGAAGCCGATCAAATTGGTTCGAGTCTTTGAGGTGATTTGTACATGATTATCCAGAATATGGGTCACGGACTCACGGTCAAGGAATAGGATGGAGTATTCGTTTTCTTTCCGGAGGCGAGGGCCTAGGGCCGGTTAGATTTTTAGAATTTTAGAATCTTGAATCAAGGCAATGTCGGGTCGGGTCGGGTTCTACTGGCAAATATTACCAAAGGAACAATGCGATGTAGAGATCAGAGCCGTCCAAAATCCAAAAATGCTGTAAAGCATTAGGCTGACCGCTCGAGTCTCGTCTGCGACTGCGAGGCCCAAGCTTCAATAAATACAGTGAAGGCAAGGCGAGGAGTCGAATCTCTCTCTTCTCTCCAATCTCCATGAGGAGGAATGGAGGACCATGACCAAGAGAGAGAGAGAAAACATGGAACGGATGCTACCGTGACTGAAGAATAGATTTGGTAAGTAAGAAAAGTGTTTCTCATCTCTCTGCTATTGTTGTGAGGAAAATAGCAGGTAGTAACTTGTCATTCAAAGTGAGAGTGAGAAAGGTGGATAGATAGTTGGAAAAAGAGAAATGGCGAATCAGTTGGAGAACTTAGTTCAGTCGATCAAATCGAAGGTGAGAGCTCTGAAGAAATCGAAGAAGCCCTACATGAAAATGGACAGGAGTTCTAGCGTTAAAGTCGAGATCCGAAGCAGGCAAGCTAGAAAGCTCATTGACAAAACCTTGAGGGTGGCGGATCGTCCAGGAAAGAGAAGTATTTCTTGACGTCTCCTTTCATAGAAAGGCTCTTTCCGTTGAGTTTATTTTCCTTCATCCATCTCTGTGAATATAAACATCTCTTTGTCTTTAGTTTTAATCAAGCGCTTATGTTTTATCACTGTGTTTCCATCCGTAGAACATGCCGGATTTGTTTTTTCCAGCCGGATGGCTTGTTTTGCGCTAGGGTTTTAAACTGTCTCGTTGAGCTTAAAAAAGGAGCAAAAAAAAAAAAAACTAATTTGTTATGAAATCGCTATGTAACCGTCAAGTTTGAATCTTACCTCTTTCTGTTATCTTCTGACTTCTGTTCGGTGCGTATGGAGATCGAGGGGTTCTGACGGATTCTACTATAGTTGATTCCCATCGTTTATTTAATGTGGTTCATTTTTCATTTCATCTCTGGAGATGTTTAGGTTTTTCGTTTTCGTGGAGAGTGCAGATGAAAACTGTTGATGTTGGTTGCACCTTGCACGACACGAATCATGTTTTTAGTGGCTGCGTTGTAGTATTCACAAACGGTAGTGCAGGGGTTCCACGATCACGATGCATGATGGGTGTGATATTTTTTTCTGTCATTTGGAGTTCAAAAGTCAAAACTGGACGGCTTAGAATTTTGTGGCCCCACACATCCAGTACGTATCGCGAACCACAGTGCAACTGTTTCCTCTTCACGGTGGCGAGCTGCCTTGTGTGTTCCCTCGACCACCACTAATCTATAGGACTGGAGAGTAGGGCCTACCATTAAACATTTAAACGTTTCCCTCTAAATTAGATAGGTTTCGTATCCAAAGATCATTCATAAGATATGATAATTTTGACCATCATTTTGTAAATTAACACCATGATTAGCATTCATCATCAAAATACGTGGTCGTCGTTTTGAATTTATAATCGGTAATGGCAATATTTGGTGGAATTGTTCAACTTCCTGGTCAAAATGGTTGTATACCTTAATTTCTCCCCCATCAGGTTTTCCAGATGGGGGCCACAAGTTGGGTGCCGGTCTCGGATGTCCATGAGGGTGATTTAGAATATTTGTTTGAAAAGCACGTGCAGCTCCAATTCCAACATTGTTTTGAGATCGGGAATGAATATAAAAAAAAAAAAAAAAAGATCAGGACGCTGAACCGTTTTTTGTATGGGTACGTGGGTCAGAGGGAATGGATCTGCTCCTCACACTTGGGCGCTTTACATGTACATTTACTATGTACATTAGAAATAAAAAATAAATAAATAATTGAAATAAAAAGATATAATTTTAAAAATAAATAAAAAAGATAAAAATTGAAATTTAAGGATAAAAAGTTGATTTTTAACAAAAACAATGAGCTTCGAGTGACCCGATGTTAGATGTCAGGATGTTACCCAAAATAAAAATAAAAAAATCATTCCAATCTGATAATCGAATGCAACTTATGACCCACAGAAGTTTCCAGCGACTGGATCAAAGGGGTCAGTGGTTTTCAACTAGTGGCTCTTTGATGAAATCAATAGTTTTTTGAAGCAGGTTTTAGAAAAAATGGACCCAACAAAGCGGCTAGGTGATGGTTTAGATGGTTCAACGGTCCAAGTTAATCATAGGTTGAAAACATTGTTTTGTACATGCAAATTAGCCTTCGGGGAAAATCTATGTTCTAATTTTTTCAACAAGACCTTGCCAATGCGTGAATTGGACAAACTGCCAGTGGGGGATCAAAGAAGTGATTCCTCGCACGAACTACTGTGTTTCTTCTACAATTGATGATCTAATCGATCCCAATCATCCATCACCTTACGGTACCCTCTGGATTGATCAGGTTTAGCCTTTGTATATGTGATTTATGGTATCCATCATCAAATACTAGCAGTTCAGGCTCAGTTTGGGAAGGGTAAATTATAAATATATAGTGTAAAACTTTATATATTTCCAACCTTTGTATTTGCAGTGTACATATTTGTAATATCAAGGAATTTCTCCAATACAATGGCCTATTATAGACACAAGGATAGGGAGCTTTTGCCATAGAATTTGCCCCATGAACAATTGTCAGAAACATAAGATAATGGACCCCTGTTGGACTCCCGATGAAGTTGCACATAGAAGTATAGTTCGATCTATGTGTATATGCATGCATACACATGTATTTATTTTCACTTATCTTCAGCTTTAATTTAAAGTTCAGGGACCTAAGCAACTGAAAAATTGGCTGAAACGATATCTACATCTCCCAATGAGACGTCAGGAATTCCATGTTTCTATTCTTGACGGTGGGTAGCCAGAGATTAATTTTGTAGTGTAACAAGCCCAAGCCCTCCAGCTCGTTTAATTGAATTCGCTTAAGCCAAGATTGGACGTGTTGAGTTTGATTTACCTTGGTTTTCATTGTTTATTTCTACTTTTGCCATGTTAGTGTAATAGTGTCTAGTGATTGTAGGCTTTGACGTTTGGACAGTGTTAGTGTTAGGCAGACTCAAAAATCTGAGTGCCGGTGGTAAAACGGCCCAGCTGAATATCAAATAAACCACCAATACATTTCGGGCCCACTTGGAGGTTATAGAATATACGGCTTACAGATCATGGCATGGGGTGGAATCTACTGAAAATTGGGGGTAGGGATCACGTGGTCAGTCCTTTGGCCACAGTGGAACACGGATGACTAACTCACAGGTCACAGGGGACTCTTTCCTTTTCCTATATTCAAGAATTTGAGGTGAAATTAAGATCTACTTGTGTTGGGGCTCTAAGTTCATAGTTATCTTTGGTCAGAATTAATCATGGATGGAGAAATGGGCCCAGGACTTTTCATGAGACTGAGCTTTGGCATTTATTGTTCATTTTTTTTTTACTTGATAGGATTGTTAAATGGTGAAACATTTAGGTTTTATCGGGTAATTACATCTATTTATGTTATTTTATTTCTCAGGTAAGTAAGGTAATGATTGTTTTAATTATAAAAATCTATAATTGAAAGGGACATTTTTTCTCTTGACAATTTTTTTCTCAGTGGAAAAATTATTTATCCACTTAGGAAATGGGTTCACTTACCCATCAACTAAAATATTCATGGTCTCCATATAAATCTGAAAAAAGAGTATGTATTTATTGACCAATGGGAACCGAAATTCCATTGGCCAACTTCCCCTCTCAAATCCGAAAAAGAACACCCCTTTAAGGGCATAACTAATCACCTTGACATGCCATTGAGCAATTATAGAATTCAAATTCTTGTTTATCCTTGAAAATTAAACCAATAGACAATTAAAGAACCTTAGGCTATATTTGATTTGAAGGAAAAGATAGGAAAAGAAAGAAAAATATAGAAACACATATACAAGGTTTGTAAAAGTTTCTCAATCTTTCCTTTCCTACAAACCAAGCACAGTGTAAGCAAGAATCAATTAGAGAAGTCCCATTGCCTTTCCTTTTCTTTCCCTACTTTTTTCCTTCAAACCAGACACAGTGTAAGCGAGAGTCAATTAGAAGAGTCCCCATACTGTACTGTGCCTCCTTGTCCGATACTCAGGCTCATGTTGCTACGCTGACAGCTCATCTCTGAGGGCATCGTTTATTGCCTTAACTTAAAATGATAAATCACACGCGAGGGTTTATTGTGAATAATCCAAATCTTAAAGAAAAACTTTTATAGAGAATTTAGCTTTCACCCTTGCCACAAGAGATAAGTGATAATAGATAGATAGACAAAAGAAAGCTAATGCGTGATTTTGAAGACTGTTCATGGTTATCTGTCCATGTTGCCTTGATTCTTTGATTCTTGTCATTTTTTCTTTCATAAAACGGAGGGGCTATACAGCTCTGGGGGTACCACGTCTTAAAAAATCTAAGCAATAAATTAATAAATTAATGTTAAAGGTTTTTGAATCATTTCATTCAAAATAGAATCTCGGAATCAGCTATTCAATACAGAATCTTTATTATCTTTTAGGTAAAATACAAAAATCTCTCTTAAAATTTAAGTTTTTGTTAATTATAAAAACCTCTCTTGAAGTTCTAAAGAATTTAACAAAAACCTCCCTTACATCACCGATTCAGACGAAAAAACGTTGGACCAATGTATCAAATTCTTTCAAATACCCATTTTGCCTTTTTGTTTTCCTGCTTGGCCCTGTTGGCATTAGCTTCGATGCTTCACTCGAGGAGAAGGATTTATCACAACAAACCCATGATTTACAGGTTAAGCTTCAATTAATAGATACGGATATTCAAATGCTAGAGGCAGACTGACGGAGATGGAGACTGAGCACAAATCGGAGGAAATGTGACTGTTGACTTCGTCTTTGCCTAGGACATCAAGACCGTAAGAGTCGACATGGAAGAACCGTAGACAGAGAAGTCGTCGTCGGCGAGGAAAGGAGATGTCTTGAACACCGTAAGCTAGGTTTCCTCTTGGTAGCAAAATCTCTCTCGAACCAAAATTCCTCTTCTCATGTTTCATTAACAACTACAATCACTGAACCACATGTTTCATTCAAATCTCATAAACCCACGAATAATTAACTCAATCTTCTACAGTGGAAAAATAAGAACTAAAGAAGAAAAGATTAAAACCTAGGGCTAGGAGTTGCAGCTCTTTGACCAACTTCTTTGCCTCTGTCTCTCTCCCCCTCCTATGTTTCAGCTCAAATATCCAAGGCTACTTTACACTTCGTTTGGAACAGACGGAACTGTCCATCAAATTGGGACCAACTCATTTCCATAAAAAATTCCTCCTCACTAGAACTGATTCAACTGACTACTGAGTAGTAAAAGAAGTATTCTAGTGAAAATGAGTAAGGGAGCAAACTGATTTTCTCATGCAATTCGATTCGTTACACATGTGGTATATGATCCATTACCTACTTGCTGCTTCGTTTAAAACAAACACCTACATCCATTATCTGGACGATAGAGAAAAAAAAATTGTTGTAAAGCTAGGGAAAAAGCTCATCAAGTTCATAAACTCATCATCACATTGATTGGGACAATCCGTTATCTAGGATAAACCAAGTAGAAAAGTGAGAACTTAATGGAAAAGTGCAAATTCCTTGTTTTCTATTTGCCATCGTTAAAGGTAGAAGTGGAATCCCAAGTTCAATTTAATGGAAATTCAAAAGGGTGAAAAACAAGGGTTTCAATGGATTTGAAATACTTGCTATGGATGAGGGATGAAATCGATAAAAAATCCTCCTTTTTGAGTTTTGAGCAGAATATAAGTATTTGTGGATGGATTTCTGTTTTCAACTTTTCATTTGGGCAGCTTGATCCAAAATTACAGTTCATACTGTTTACTCTCTACATGGGAATTAGTTGAAATTCCTCTCATGGGAGAACACACCACCACCCCTTTGCCTTTTTTGTCTGAAAGTGAAAACCATAATATAGCAACAATTACCGACCAACATTGTGACTACCGGAACAATCTATGTTCTATCTTTGTGAGGGAAAAACTTGAACTCGACTAACTAGTATGCAATAAAGGGCCCATGAATCCCAATCGTGGTTATAGTGAGATTTTTTTTGTCGATTTTCGTATAAGGGGTATTTTAATAAAATATATGTATATTAATTTACAAAAGGGTAAAATGAGTATTTAAAAGAATTTGATGCATAGGTTTAAGGTTTTTGTTAAAGTAAAATTATAAGGGAGATTTGAACATGTTAGGGGGTTTTTGTATTTTACCCTTACCTTTTTTTATTCTTGTGTGATTATATAAACTTAAAAAAAAAGTCCAAACTTAAACGTAATTTAGTATAAAAACATGATGGGGGTTTGAACCCGACGTGAATCGAACACGCAACCTTCTGATCTGGAGTCGGAGCGGAGGACTTTAATTGTTTTGAAGCTGGCCTTTAATAATCAATACTCGAACCGAGAATTAAGCATACTTGACCACGTGGACTCTAAGCAACCGATGTGGCAGATGCGAAAAAATTTAGCAAATAAAAAGAATTTTGCTGCTGATTTCCCTCATTCATCTGACCCAAGTCCTTAACCGTGGGCTCACGAGTCACGATTCTTCACATATATTGAGTACTTTGAGGAGAGAGTGAGAGAATAAGAGAGATCTGTTTGCGGAGGACTCGTGGTTTTGCGACTGTACGTACGTATTTTTCTTTTTCGTTTTTTATGAAAGAATTTTTTCTTTTATTAAATTAGGAAAATAAATAAAAACCAAGGTCCAGGCGGAGGCGGGTCTCCGGCCGGGGGTTAGGAAATTCTGTTCTTTGACCCGCTATCCTTTTCGCTCGGTCCTTTTCCTGCTTCCCTCCCAGAATTTACTTCACGTCCTTACGCTGTTCTGCTCTTCTGAAACTCTCTCGCTCTCTCCTGCTTCCGAGTTTCGAAAACGCTTGGGAGGAAAAATCGCTGAAAGCCTGAAAAACTGTCAGAAAGGAGAGAAAAAAAGGTTTTGCCTCCTGAGAAATGTGAAACTTTATTTTGCAAAACAGAGTCTCCGACAAGGTGAGCTCCTTTACTACTTGGCTTAACTATTTGTACTTTCCAGATTTTACTTTGATGTCCAAAAACGATAAAATTGTTCAGGTTTTTTGCATTGTTCTTATAAGATCTAACCTATCAATGCTATGGATTTAAGGTCGTGTTTAATAGATGAGAACGTAAGCTGAAAAAGAATCCGTGTTTGTGATTTTTTAATTGAAAATTTAGTCATATCTGAAAAGAAAACATTTCGATCTTCGTTCCTCTTCTCTAGTAATTATTATTCTCTCTGTTTGAATTAGTGAAGACTCTCCGGTGTTTTGAAACTTCTTCTGCTTGAAAAGTTGTTTCCTTTTCCCACACAGTGCTCGAGTTTTCTATGAGCTAGGGAGCTTCGTCCGTCAATTCGACTTCTTTTTCTTAAAAGGCATATGACAGAAGGCCTGATACTGATAGCGATGCTTTTGCTTTTAGCTTAACTTTTCTCAAAAATTAAAAAAAAAGGATATTGTGCTTATTTCTGTGGCTTCTGTATTCCTTCTTCTTTAAGGTTCAAGCTTTTTTCCTCTTTAGTTGTGTTTGTGTGGTTCTCATTCACTTCTCCTCCGAGAAACTATCGCAAGAGATCCTTCATACATGTATGTGCCTTAGATTGATGACAATTTGATTTGATTCGATTCGATTTTTTCAATAAAAAGCATTGCTGTGGGCCTTAACAGACGAAAACATCAGATGATCAAACTACAGGGAAGGTTCTCCGAGAATCTCTTCTCCTTTTCTTGCCTCTTATATGTCATAGATTATTTCTTTCTTGCTTCTTTCTTCATTTATTGTTCTCACTACTACATCATCATCTTCATCTTCTTCTCCTCATTGTTACAAGGTTTAAGATTTTATGATCCATCTGTGATGAAAAGAAATAACTATTAATAAAACGGTGGATCTTGAATCATTATTAGATTATTAACGGGGAGAGCGAGTGAGAAACACAAAACAAATAAAACTGGTTGAGGATTTTTGAAATACAATGGGATTCAAGGGGAGATGTTCTGCTTGAAGTGTCTTGTGCATAGGATGTGGCCAGCGTTTGTGATCCGAACTCTTCAAGCAAGCATCAAACTCCTGTTAAAAGGAGTTGCTTAAAAAGCAAGACGCCGCAGTCGCCGTTCGATTATCTAATCCTTTTTTTTTTTCTGGATAGATGATTGTCTATCTAATTCATTTAAGATTCCCTTTGCCTCTTCCTAAAATAAATAAATATATAATTGATTACTATTACTGTTTTAGTGTATAGAAAGAGAGAGAGTGGTATTTATCAAAACGAGAGAGAGAGAGAGAGTGGTGGACTAATATCGAGTGTGTTGATTCTGGAATTGCAGGCAGCATGGAGATCATTGTATATAAGCCATATTTGGATCCTGAGTTCGAATCACTCATTGAAAGAGTCCATCCGCCTAGGTACGAAACTATGAATTATTAAACAGTTCATCAGCCCAGCCGGTTGCTTCTTGTTTCTTCTGTATCTCTCTGCACCTGTACTTAGAGTCTAGACACGACACTAGTCGCTGTGCTGGTGGTGGCACGATAACCGGAAATTATACCGATGATGGAAAATATACGATACATGGTTCTTTTCCATAGGAATTTGGTTTAGGCGACGTTTGGTAGCGCTCTGCTGGTATTCCCGGGGCGATGAGGTGTTGCTTTTCTTCTCCTGTTATCAGAATACCAGAAACCTTCCTTTTGAAACTTTACCAAACGCAACCTTTACTTGTTCTTCTTTGATTTGATTTCTTCTTATATTTATTCAATTATTTGTTTTTATCTGGCACGTCTCTGTAGGGTTTGCATCGACAACGACGCATGTGGAGGCTGCACTCTTGTAAAGGTAAATGATCTTCCAAGTTCGTTTTCCCCCCTCCCCTCCTCGATGCCTATGTCATTTGATAAAGAGGACGTACTTCTTCTCATACAGTCTTCGTCGAAATGGGATAGGAAGACAGACAGTAATTTCCACTAGTAGTAGTATTATTATTATCTACTTCAAAAATTCAAATTGAAAAAAAAAACAGAAAAGAATAACGAGTATATGCGCAATCATTCTCATGAATAGTAATAATAATAATAATAATAATAATAATAATAATAATAATTAGACTATTAGAGTATCTTTTTACATGCCTGGATCAACAACTCCTCAAGCTTATTTATCCCAACTTAAGGCAAGTATGCCAAAAACTACGGAAAAGTGAACCAAATCCTGCTCTTTTTATTGTTCTAGTTGGATCAGCAAAATCTTCTTTTTGTTAGTGTGTAGAAGAAGACTCCGACACAAAGATAACAGTGGTGACTGGGCTCCACTTGTTACTCTGTCTTTTCTTTTCTTCTTTCTCTGTACAATGGAATTTGTTGCTAACTGGGTGGAGGAGAGAGATTGTGTTTTAATTGATGAAAGAATAAAGCACTGGATGAACTTAATTAATGGGCTTAAATGGGCAGGTTGATAGCCCGAACAAGCACGGGATTTTATTGGAGATGGTCCAAGTTCTGACGGACCTCGACCTCGTCATCTCCAAATCTTACATCTCGTCCGACGGCGGGTGGTTCATGGACGGCAAGTTTCTTCTTCATCATCCTCCTCCTCTTTCACTTTTAAGAACCTTTTTCACTTAATTCATCAATCATTTGTTAATTAACAATAAAATAATGATTAATTAATCGGATAGCATTAAGATCCTCAAGTGGTGATAGGCAGTTTGTTGGTGGTTCTTACATGTCCAAGAATGATTTATACATGTGATTATTTAGTTGAATTGGTTATAGCTGACATCTCTGTACTCTGTTACTATATATAAGTCATTCGAATGCAATAATAGATGCTTTTCTTTATTGCTCATTCTGATTTTATAGAAAGTGCTCATTATTCTATTTCTTTTGTGCGGTTGCTGTGTTGTGTGCAGTGTTCCATGTGACAGACCAGCTTGGGAACAAAATAACCGACGAAAGCCTCATCCATTACATACAACAGGTCTGCTTTTCTTTCATCCTTTTTCTCTATCCTCTTCCTTTCCACGTCCTTGTTCTTTCTTCCTTAATTAAAAAAATAAATTTATCTCCTTTCAGAACCCAGAAGCCCATACTACTCTTACCCAACAATTGAATATTTGAATAGATGATGAATCTAACATACATTAGAATGTCTTCCACTTTCATTTGATAGTCGTTTTAGTTTCCTTTCAATTACTTACTACTGTTGGATTCACGCCATCGTCATGGTCGTGCAGTCACTAGGTTCAGGAAGGAGAGGAGGAAACGCAAAAGAGGTGCAGACATGCTTGGGCAAGGTGGTGGGTCCAAGACACGTGTCTACGCAATACACCGCTTTGGAGATCACTGGGACCGATAGACTGGGCCTCTTATCAGAGATATCAGCAGTGCTGACAGAGCTTGGGTGTCACGTGGTGTCTGCTGCTGCTTGGACGCACAACACCCGCTCTGCTTGCATCATCTACGTGGAGGACGCATCTAGGGGAGGCGGACCTATCACGGATCCGGATCGTCTGACCAAAGTGGAGGAGCAGCTGGAAAACGTCGTCAGCGCCCACCACGGAAACGGAAGCGGGGAGCGGAAGAGGGTCAGGTTGTCTGTGCCGTCGGCCAGCCGAACCCACACTGAGAGGCGGTTGCACCAGTTGATGTTTGCTGACAGGGACTACGAAGAATGTGGCACTGGTGATTATACTACCGAAAGTGGTGACGGCGACGTCGACCGTAAAATGGCGTTAGAGTTGGATGGGGAGGGAAGTTGGACAGGGAGGACAGAAGTGTCGATAGAGAGCTGTAACGAGAAAGGGTACTCGGTGGTGAGCGTGAGGAGCAGGGACCGGCCGAAGCTGCTGTTCGACACGGTGTGTACGTTAACCGATATGCAATACGTCGTCTTCCATGCCGCTGTTAGCTCCAACCATTCCGTCGCTGTACAGGTATCCTTATTTTCCCTCAATTTTTTTAATTGTCATCATCATGTTGCTGGAATTCTGGTCAATCCCTATCTCCTCTCCTTGCTGGATGTACGGCCTCTCTGACCTCAATCTAGCCGTGGCCAACCCAGAGTTCCAGTCTTATCAAGGTGAACGTCTTCAATTCATCACATGTTTTCCACTAGAACGAAAATGGGACACCTTTCTTTAAGTGGGGTATAAGAATTGAGGTATTCACTATTCAGCTAGGCAACATGGGACGGGCGGATGGGGTAGGTAGCTACGAGCAGAGGAGGTACCCGTTGTTGGGCAATAAGAGTTTCTATTTATATACTTCTGATGGCCGTGAGCCCGTGATGGTGGTGTAGCTCCAAACCCGTAAAATACCAGGCTGAGGGTACGGACCCAACACGAATATCTATTTATTAGTTTTTCAAGTAATAGTAAAGTTCTTTCAATTTTTAATTTAAAAAATATAAGTTGCCCATCTAAAAATTGGCTTATTTTATCATATGCATAGGTCCTTGTGTCCGAGATTTTTTCCATATCGTTACCAAAAAAGAAATAATAAAAGAAATGCCATGGTTCACTGTATTGTTTCCTGCGTGTCGCATGGAGCCAACAAGCACACATGGTTTCCTACAATAATATTTTTTTATCCAACTTGTAGACAAGTAGGATAGCTTAAAAGCCTAGATCGGATTAAATGAGTATAACAAAATGTTTAGATATGTAATTTGACATGGAAATCTGTGTTCACCCTAAGTTAGAGGCATTCAATTTCATTTAACGAAACATTGGATGGGGGAAAAACCCACCTGCACTCATAAATGTAGTTATAGTATTTTGGTGTGTCCTCTGCCTTGGATGCCCTTTCTGTGATGTTGTAAAACCCTACCTGGTTCAACCCAGGCACAGAATAAGGTAGTTTCTTAAGTTAAATTATTCAAACACATTCATGATTATATACAGTAGCAAATTGGAAAACTAGGAACCGCCTTATATGACAACTCGACGGTGTACCGTGTACATCAGTACATGCTCACAATGGTAATGGTTAGATTAATGATTCATCTTGCATATGCAGGAGTATTACATACGCCACATGGACGGATGCACATTGGATACGGAGACTGAGAGATGCCGAGTCACCCAGTGTTTGATTGCTGCCATTGAGCGACGAGTCT